>NC_041391.1:723457788-723525618 GCF_002162155.2 Triticum dicoccoides
GGGCAAGGGGGCCGGCCCTCTAGGGGAAACCCTAGAGGGGGGGGGGGGCGGCGGCCAAAGGGTGGGGGGCTTGCCACCCAAGCAAGGGGGGTGCGCCCCCTTTAGGGTTCCCCCCCCAACCCTAGGCGCATGGGCCCAAGGGGGGGGGCGCCAAGCCACTAGGGGCTGGCTGCTATCCCTACGCAGCCCAAGTGGCCCCCCGGGAGAGGTGGTCCCTCCCGGTGGACCCCCGGAACCTCTCCGGTGGTCCCGGTACAATACCGGTATGACCCCGAAACTCTTCGGTGTCCGTTTAACAACTTCCCATATATAAAACTTTACCTCCGGACCATTCCGGAACTCCTCGTGACGTCCGGGATCTCATCCGGGACTCCGAACAACATTCGGTGATCACATACTTGTCTTCCTGATAACCCTAGCGTCACCGAACCTTAAGTGTGTAGACCCTATGGGTTCGGGAGACATGCAGACATGACCGAGACTCTCCGGTCAATAACCAACAGCTGGATCTGGATACCCATGTTGGCTCCCACATGCTCCTCGATGATGTCATCGGATGAACCACGATGTCGAGGATTTGATCAAACCCCGTATACAATTCCCTTTGTCAATCGGTACGTTACTTGCCCGAGACCCGATCATCGGTATCCCAATACCTTGTTCAGTCTCGTTACCGGCAAGTCACTTTACTCGTACCATAATGCATGATCCCGTGATCAACCACTTGGTCACTTTGAGCTCATTATGATGATGCATTACCGAGTGGGCCCAGTGATGCCTCTCCGTAACACGGAGTGACAAATCCCAGTCTCGATCCGTGTCAACCCAACACACACTTTCGGAGATACCTGTAATGCACCTTTATAGTCACCTAGTTACGTTGTGATGTTTGGTACACCCAAAGAACCCCTACGGTATCCGGGAGTTACACGATCTCATGGTCTAAGGAAGAGATACTTGACATTGGAAAAGCTCTAGCAAACGAACTAACCGACCTTTGTGCTATGCTTAGGATTGGGTCTTGTCCATCACATCATTCTCCTAATGATGTGATCCCGTTATCAATGACATCCAATGTCCATAGTCAGGAAACCATGACTATCTGTTGATCACAACGAGCTAGTCAACTAGAGGCTCAGTAGGGACATATTGTGGTCTATGTATTCACACGTGTATTACGATTTCCGGATAATACAGTTATAGCATGAATAAAAGACTATCATCATGAACAAAGAAATATAATAATAACACTTTTATTATTGCCTCTAGGGCATATTTCCAACAGTAAGGCCCGAGTGCCATGATTTCAGATCTGAACCTATTATGTTTTCATGAATATATGTGTGTTCTTGATCCTATCTTGCAAGTCTATAGTCACCTATTATGTGTTATGATCCGACAACCCCGAAGTGACAATAATCGGGATACTTCTCGGTGATGACCGTAGTTTGAGGAGTTCATGTATTCACCATGTGTTAATGCTTTGGTCCAGTTCTCTATTAAAAGGAGTCCTTAATATCCCTTAGTTTCCGCTAGGACCCCGCTGCAACGGGAGGGTAGGACAAAAGATGGCATGCAAGTTCTTTTCCATAAGCACGTATGACTATTTACGGAGTACATGCCTACATTACATTGATGAACTGGAGCTAGTTCTATATCACCCTATGTTATAACTATTGCATGAGGAATCGCATCCGGCATAATTATCCATCACTGATCCATTGCCTACAAGCTTTTCATATATTGTTCTTCGCTTATTTACTTTTCCGTTGCTACTGTTACAACTACTACAAAAACCCAAAAACATTTATCTTTACTGTTGCTACTGTTACCATTACTATCATACCACTTTTGCTACTAAATACTTTGCTGCAGATACTAAGTTATCCAGGTGTGGTTGAATTGACAACTCAACTGCTAATACTCAAGAATATTCTTTAGCTTCCCTTGTGTCGAATCAATAAATTTGGGTTGAATAATCTACCCTCGAAAGCTGTTGCGATCCCCTATACTTGTGGGTCATCACGTCCCCGTCCCCCCCATGCCCGACATCACGCGCCCCGACAACTTCCGCGCCGAGATCGAGCATGCGCGGGCATCTCTTGTTGGGGAACGTACCATGCAATTTCAAAAAAAATGCATATGCTCATGCAAGATCTATCTAGGGGATGCATAGCAACAAGAGGGGGAGAGTGTGTCTACGTACCCTCGTAGAGCGAAAGCGGAAGCGTTTGACAACGTGGTTGATGTAGTCGAACTTCTTGTTGTTCCGACCGATCAAGCACCGAACGTACAACACCACTGAGTTCTGCACACGTTCAGCTCGATGACGTCCCTCGAACTCTTGATCCAGCAAAGTGTCGAGGAAGTAGACAAGTTCTGTCAGCACGACGGTGTGGTGACAGTGATGGTGAAGTGATCCGCGCAAGGCTTAGCCTAAGCACTACGAGAATATGACCGAGGGTGTAATCTGTGGTGGGAGGCGCCGCACACGGCTAACAGATGTTGGTATGTGTTCTAGGCACCTCCCCCCATATATATAAGTCGGAGGGAGAGGGAGAATCCCTAGGGGCGCCCCAAGTAGGAGGGATCCTACTTGGGCTCCTGCCCTAGGCCGGCACCCCCCCTTTTCTTTCTTTTGGCGATGAGGGGAAGGAAGGAGGACGTGCCCCACCTTTTCCTTTCTCCCACCAAATGGGGAAAGGCAGGAAGAGGTGGCGCCCCCTCCTTTCCTTCCTCTAGGACCTGTGGCCAGGGAAAGGGGCGCATAGGCCCCTTGTGGGCTGGTGTGTCCGTCCCTCAGCCCATTAAGCCCATATCTTTGGTGTGGTTGCCCGAAACTCCTTTCTGGTTACCCGATATGTACCTCCGAAACACTTCCAGTATCCAAATACCATCGTCCTATATATCAATATTTACTTCTCGACAATTTCCAGACTCCTCGTCATGTCCGTGATCTCATCCAGGACTCCAAACAACATTCGGTCACCAAATCACATACCTCATATAATACAATATCGTCATCGAACGTTAAGGGTGCGAACCCTACGGGTTTGAGAACTATGTAGACATGACCGAGACACATCTACGGTCAATAACCAATAGCAGAACTTGGATGCTCATATTGGCTCCCACATATTCTATGAAGATCTTTACCGGTCGAACCGTTATGACAACATATGTTATCCCCTTTGTCATCGGTATGTTACTTGCCCGAGATTCGATCGTCGGTATCTTCATACCTAGTTCAATCTCATTACCGACAAGTCTGTTTACCCGTTATGTAATACATATCCTACAACTAAATCATTAGTCACTTTGCTTCCAAGGCTTCAGAGATACCTCTCTGATACTCGGAGTGACAAATCCTAATCTCGATCTGTGCCAACCCAACAAACACCTTCGGAGATACATGTAGAGTGTCTTTATAATCACCCAGTTATGTTGTGATGTTTGATAGCACACAAGGCATTCCTCCGGTATCCAGGAGTTGCATAATCTCATAGCCGAAGGAATATGTATTTGACATTAAGAAAGTAATAACAATAAAACTGAACGATCATAATGCTAAGCTAACGAATGGGTCTTGTCCATCACATCATTCTCCTAATGATGTGATCCCATTTATCAAATGACAACACATGTATATGGTTAGGAAACTTAACCATCTTTGATCAACAAGCTAGTCTAGTAGAGGCTTACTGGGGACACGGTATTTTGTCTATGTATCCACACATGTATCAAGTTTCCAGTTAATACAATTCTAGCACAAATAATAAACATTTATCATGATATAAGGAAATATAAAATAACAACTTTATTATTTTCTCTAGGGCATATTTCCTTCAAATGGCTCCGCAGAAATGTCGAACTCTTCTTCTTCATCTTCGCAATACAAGTCATCTTCTTCATGCCACGAGTTGCCATGGTCGTCCTCATCACTGTCATCATGGCCGGCGAACTGAGTGTCATCATAGGTACCATGATAAACCACAAGTATAGGGGATCGCAACAGCTTTCGAGGGTAGAGTATTCAACCCAAATTTATTGATTCGACACAAGGGGAGCCAAAGAATATTCTTGAGTATTAGCAGTTGAGTTGTCAATTCAACCACACCTGGATAACTTAGTATCTGCAGCAAAGTATTTAGTAGCAAAAGTGGTATGATAGTAATGGTAACAGTAGCAACAGTAAAGAGAAATGTTTTTGGGTTTTTGTAGTAGTTGTAACGGTAGCAACAGAAAAGTACATAAGCGAAGAACAGTATATGAAAATCTCGTAGGCAATGGATCAGTGATGGATAATTATGCCGGATGCAATTCCTCATGCAATAGTTATAACATAGGGTGATATAGAACTAGCTCCAGTTCATCAATGTAATGTAGGCATGTATTTCGTAAATAGTCATACGTGCTTATGGAAAAGAACTTGCATGACATCTTTTGTCCTACCCTCCCGTGGCAGCGGGGTCCTAGCGGAAACTAAGGGATATTAAGGCCTCCTTTTAATAGAGAACCGAACCAAAGCATTAACACATGGTGAATACATGAACTCCTCAAACTACGGTCATCACCGAGAAGTATCCCGATTATTGTCACTTCGGGGTTGTCGGATCATATCACATAATAGGTGACTATAGACTTGCAAAATAGGATCAAGAACACACATATATTGATGAAAACATAATAGGTTCAGATCTGAAATCATGGCACTCGGGCCCAAGTGACAAGCATTAAGCATAGCAAAGTCATAGCAACATCAGTCTCAGAACATAGTGGATACTAGGGATCAAACCCTAACAAAACTAACTTGATTACATGGTAAATCTCATCCAACCCATCACCGTCCAGCAAGCCTATGATGGAATTACTCACGCACGGTGGTGAGCATCATGAAATTGGTGATGGAGGATGGTTGATGATGACGACGGCAATGAATCCCCCTCTCCGGAGCCCCGAACGGACTCCAGATCAGCCCTCCCGAGAGAGATTAGGGCTTGGCGGCGGCTTTGTGTCGTAAAACGCGATGAAACTTTCTCTCTAATTTGTTTCTCCACGAGACGGAAGATATAGAGTTGGAGTTGAGGTCGGTGGAGGTCTAGGGGGGCCACGAGATAGGGGGCGCGCCCTACAGGGGGGGCGCCCCCCTATCTCGTGGACAGTCCCTCGGCCCCCTGGTGTATTTGTTTCGCCCAGAAATTCTTATTAATTCCAAAAAGTGCCTCCGTGGATTCGCAGGTCATTCCGAGGACTTTTCTTTTCTACACATAAAACAACATCATGGTAGTTCTGCTGAAAACATCATCAGTCCGGGTTAGTTTCATTCAAATCATGCAAGTTAGAGTCCAAAACAAGGGCAAAAGTGTTTGGAAAAGTAGATACGTTGGAGACGTATCAACTCCCCCAAGCTTAAACATTTGCTTGTCCTCAAGCAACTCAGTTGATAAACTGATAGTGATAAAGAAAAACTTTTACAAACTCTGTTTGCTCTTGTTGTTGTAAACATGGAAAGCCAACATTCAAGTTTCAGCAAATATTACGAACTAACCATACTCACAATAACACATGGGTCTCACAATTACTCACATCAATAGCATAATCAGCTAGTGAGCCATAATAATAAAACTCGGATGACAACACTTTCTCAAAACAATCATAACATGATATAACAAAATGGTATCTCGCTAGCCCTTTCTGAGACTGCAAAACATAAATGCAGAGCACCTTTAAAGATCAAGGACTGACTAAACATTCTAATTCATGGTAAAAGAGATCCAGTCAAGTCATACACAATATAAATCAATAATAATGAATGCAAATGATAGTGTGCTCTCCAGTTGGTGCTTTTAATAAGAAGGGTGACGACTCAACATAAAAGTAAATAGATAGGCCCTTCGCAGAGGGAAGCAGGGATTTGTAGAGGTGCCAGAGCTCGATTTTAAAAATAGAGATTGAATAACATTTTGAGCGGCATACTTTCGCTGTCAATGCAACACCTATGAGATGACTATATCTTCCATACTACATGCATTATAGGCAGTTCCCAAACAGAATGGTAAAGGTTTATACTCCCCCAACCACCAACAAGCATCAATCCATGGCTTGCTCAAAACAACGAGTGCCTCCAACATACAACAACCCTGGGGGAGTTTTATTTATTTATTTTTATTTGCTTTGATCTTTTTGGATCATGGGACTGGGCATCCCGGTTACCAGCCCTTTCACGTGAATGAGGAGCGGAGTCCACTCCTATGATAATAACCCACCTAGCATGGAAGATATAGGCAGCCCTAGTTGTAACATGAGCTGCTCGAGCATACAAAACAGAATTTCATTTGAAGGTTTGGAGTTTGGCACATACAAATTTACTTGGAACGGCAGGTAGATACCGCATATAGGTAGGTATAGTGGACTCATATGGAACAACTTTGGAGTTTAAGGAGTTTGGATGCACAAGCAGTATTCCCGCTTAGCATAGGTGAAGGCTAGCAAAAGACTGGGAATCGACCAACTGAGAGAGCGACAATAGTCGTAAGCATGCATTAAAATTAATTCACACCGAGTACAAGCATGAGTAGGATATAATCCACCATGAACATAAATATCGTGCAGGCTATGTTGATTTGATTCAACTACATGCGTGAACATGTGCCAAGTCAAGTCACTCAATTCACTCAAAGGAGGATACCATCCCATCATACCACATCATAATTTCTAATAGCATGTTGGCACGCAAGGTAAACCATTATAACTCATAGCTAATCAAGCATGTCACAAGTAACTATAATCTCTAAATGTCATTGCAAATATGTTTACTTCATAATAGCTGACTCAGGAACGATGAACTCATCATATTTACAAAAACAAGAGAGGTCGAGTTCATACCAGCTTTTCCCATCCCAATAAGTCCATCATATATCATCATTATTGCCTTTCACTTGCACAACCGAACGATGTGTATAATAATAAGAATGCATGTGCATTGGACTAAGCTGGAATCTGCAAGCATTCAACTCACGAGAGAAGACAAGTAATATGGGCTCTGAATTAAATAAACAATCATGCATATAAGAGCCACTAAGCATTTTCATATGGTCTTCTCGACCCCCAAAGGAAAGAAAAAGAAAATAAAACTATTTACATGGGGAAGCTCCCAACAAGTAAAAGAAGAACGAGAAATCTTTTTGGTTTTTCATTTTAATTCCTACTACATGCAAGGAAATTAAACTAACTAATTTTTTTTGGTTTTTCTCAATGTTTATCAATCACACAAGAAGAAGACTAGAAAAAGAAATTTAAACTAGCATGGATAATACAATGAAAGCGTATGAGCACCGACGACTAGTGTGTGAACATGAATGTAAAGTGGATGAGAAATACGTACTCCCCCAAGCTTAGGCTTTTGGCTTGAGTTGGTCTAGTACCAAGGATCGCCTGGCTGATATCCATAAGTGAAACCGGGGTTGTACTGAGATGCAGCGGCAACCGCCTCCTGAGCTGTAGTGTGTTGGCGAGCTGCCTCCACTCCCCTCTCGTATTCAGCTGCTTCCTCTCCGGTGACAATATATCTTCCTTTTGCCTGATAATCAAAAAGGTAGGGAGCAGGAAGAGTAACAGGGACGACGTTGCGTCTGTCATAGATTAGTCGATAATGGAGGAATTGTTCATTCCTCTCAAGAAAATGATGACTAAACATAGCTTCTTTATCCAAATAAACAGGACGCATTATCATATCTCCTTCTCGTGGGGCTATACCAAGAAAATTAGCCACACGGGTTGCATAAATTCCTCCAAAGAAATTTCCCTTTCTACTATTATTCTGCAACCTACGTGCAACTACTGCCCCTAAATTATAGCCTGTAAAACCGCACACCGCACTCTTGAGGATACTCAGATTAGGTACACACATGTGACATGCTTCATCCTTACCGTTAATACATCTACCTATAAAGAGAGCAAAATAATGTATAGCAGGAAAATGAATGCTCCCAATGGTAGCTTGTGCTATGTCCCTAGATTCTCCCACAGTAATACTAGCAAGAAAATCTCTAAATTCAGATTTTGTGAGGATCATTAATATTACCCCACCGCGGGAGTTTGCAAGCAGCTGTAAAATCCTCTAAGTCCATGGTGTAAGATGTATCATAAATATCAAATAGGACACTAGGAGAATTACGCGTACAGTTATATTTAAACCTCCATACAAAGGAATCAGTCAATTGAGAGTACTGAGGACACTTATCTTGTAAGAAGTCCTCCAGCTCAGCATTACGCACATACGCGTCGAATTCCTCCTTGAAGCCTGCTTCGACCATAAAATCATCGGATGGCCACTCACAAGCCCGTACAATTGCGTCCCTTGGAAAATTAACATCTTGTTCACGTATAGCAATTCTTGGCCCTTTCTTTGCCGAGGAACCACCTTGGTACATTCTCCTAAGCATGTTTCCTTTTCTGAAAATTTCTAAAAAATTTAGTAACTTCAAAATAAAAGTGCATATAACTAGACAAGATTGATAGCAACTATTCCTACAAGTGCCTAGAGCCCATATCATGCATTGGAATTGCTTGGGACCTCAAAAATTTAACATGCAAGCTCAAGAACATGGTCATCTAAGCAGCAAAAATTTGCAATGAATAAAGCACTAGAACAAAAACTAATTGGACCAATGGAGGAGTCACATACCAAGCAACAATCTCCCAAAGCAGTTTTGTGAATGGAGCTTTGAGCTAAAAGATCGAAAATCGTAGCAAAACGAGCTAGAAGTCATGCTTGAGCTGGATGGGGATTTTTTGGGTAGAAGATGAAGTGTGTGGGTGCTGGCATAAGTGGAGAGGAGCCGCTAGGGGCCCACGCCCTACAGGGGGGCGCCCTCCTCTCTCGTGGCCTAGTGCTTGCCCCTCCTGCAGTGTTTTCAGTGCCTGAAATTCTCAAATAATCCAGAAACAATCATACTAAATTTGCAGGGCATTTGGAGCACTTTTATTTTAGGACTGTTTTTTAATGCACAGATAATTTAGAAAACAGACTGATAATACTATTTTTGCTTTATTTATTCTAATTAACAGAAAGTAAAAAGAGGGTACAAAAGGTTGTGCCTTCTAGTTCCTTCCATCTCGTGATCATCAAAATGAACCCGCTGACAAGGTTGATCAAGTCTGTTAACAAACTCATTCCGAATAACACGAAACCGGAGAAATTTCGAATAACACTAAGTTACCTCAACGGGGATACGAAAATCCCCAACAATAAGAATATCATATTTTTTCTTGATAGTAGGGAGAGGAAATTCAAAACCTCCAGAAATGATAGTTGAAACTTTTTCAATAGAATTGATGCTATGAACTTGAGATTGTTTCCTCGAAAAGTGTACCGTATGCTCATTGCCATTAACATGAAAAGTGACATTGCCTTTGTTGCAATCAATAACAGCCCCTGCAGTGTTGCCATTAACATGAAAAGTGGCATTGCCTTTGTTGCAATCAATAACAGCCCCTGCAGTGTTAAGAAAAGGTCTACCAAGGATAATGGACATACTATCATCCTCGGGAATATCAAGAATAACAAAGTCCGTTAAGATAGTGACATTTGCAACCACAACAGGCACATCCTCAGAAATACCGACATGTATATCAGTTGATTTATCATCCATTTGCAAAGATATTTCAGTAGGTGTCAACTTGTTCAATTCAAGTCTACGATATAAAGAGAGAGGCATAACACTAACACCGGCTCCAAGATCACATAAAGCAGTTCTAACATAATTTCTTTTAATGGAGCATGGTATAGTTGGCACACCCGAATCTCCAAGTTTCTTTGGTATTCCACCCTTAAAAGTGTAATTAGCAAGCATGGTGGAAATTTCATCTTCCGGTATCTTTCTTTTATTTGTGATGATATCATTCATATACTTAGCATAAGGATTTACTTTAAGCATATCAGTTAAGCGCATACGTAAGAAAATAGGTCTAATCATTTCAGCAAAGCGCTCAAAATCCTCATCATCCTTTGACTTGGATGGTTTAGGAGGAAAGGGCATGGGTTTCTGAACCCATGGTTCTCTTTCTTTACCGTGCTTCCTAGCAACAAAATCTCTCTTATCATAACATTGATTCTTTGATTGTGGGTTATCAAGATCAACATCAGGTTCAATCTCTACATCATTGTTATTACTAGGTTGAGCATCTACATGAACATCATTATTAGCATTATCATCAAGTTCATGTTCATCACCTGATTGTGTTTCAGCATCAGATATAGAAGTATCATTGGGGTTCTCAAGTGTTTGTACATTAGGTTGACTAGAAGTTTGCAAAGTCCTATCATTCTTCTTTTTCTTCTTCTTAGAAGAACTAGGAACATCTAGATTATTATTCTGAGAATCTTGTTCAATTCTTTTAGGGTGGCCTTCAGGATACAAAGGTTCCTGAGTCATTCTACAAGTTCTAGTAGCCACTCTAACGGCAAAGTCATTTTTATTATTCAATTCATTAAGTAAATCATTTTGAGCTTTGAGTACTTGCTCAGCTTGAGTAGCAACCATAGAAGCATATTTGCTAACACGGTGAAGTTCATCTTTAACTCTAGCCAGATTATCACCTACGCGTCCTATCTCGAAAGCATTATTCTTTAACTCTCTACCAACATAGGCATTAAAACTTTCTTGTCTAGCCATAAAGTCATCAAATTCATCTAAGCATGGGCTATGAAATTTAGTAGAGGGTATTTCAACTTTATCGTATCTATAGAGAGAATTTACCTTTACTACCTGTGTCGGGTTATCAAGACAATGTGGTTCTTCAGGCGGTAAATTAAGACCATGTATTTCTTCAATAGGTGGTAAATTCTTAACTTCTTCAGCTTTAATACCTTTTTCTTTCATTGATTTCTTTGCCTCTTGCATATCTTCCGGACTGAGAAATAAAACACCTCTGTTCTTTGGAGTGGGTTTAGGAACAGACTCAGGAGTTGGCTCAATTGGTTCAGGAATTACTTCAGTAACTGGCTCAGGAAGAGTCCAATTATTTTCATTAGTCAACATATTATTCAATAATATTTCAGCTTCGTCGACTGTTCTTTCCCTGAAAACACAACCAGCACAACTATCCAAGTGGTCCTTGGAAGCATCGGTTAGTCCATTATAAAAGATATCAAGTATTTCATTTTTCTTAAGAGGATGATCACGCAAAGCATTAAGTAACCGGAGAAGCCTCCCCCAAGCTTGTGGGAGACTCTCTTCTTTGATTTGCACAAAATTATATATTTCCCGCAAGGCAGCTTGTTTCTTGTGAGCAGGGAAATATTTAGCAGAGAAGTAATAAATCATACCCTGGGGACTACACACACAACCAGGAGCAAGAGAATTATACCAAGTCTTAGCATCACCCTTTAATGAGAACGGGAATATCTTAAGGATATATAAATAGCAAGACTTCTCATCATGAGTAAAAAGGGTGGCTATATCATGCAACTTGGTAAGATGTGCCACAACAGTTTCAGATTCAAGGCCATAAAAAGGATCAGATTCAACTAAAGTAATAATATCAGGATCAACAGAGAATTCATAATCCTTATCAGTAACACAGATAGGTGAAGTAGCAAAAGTAGGATCGGGTTTCATTCTAGCATTAAGAAACTGCTGCTTCCATTTAGCTAATAATTTCTTAAGATCATTTCTATCATTGCAAGCAAGAATTTCCATAGCAGCTGCTTCATGCATAACATAACCCTTAGGAACAACAGGTAATACATAATCATTGGGGGAACGTTCATCATCACTATCATCAATAGTAGGTTCTTCAATATTTTCATTCCCCCTAACTCTAGCAAGTTGTTCATCTAGAAATTCACCTAATGGCAAGGTAGTATCATGCACAGAAGTAGTTTCATCATGCATAGCAGAAGTGGCATCATCAATAACATGCGACATATCAGAATTCATAGCAGTAGCAGGTTTAGGTGTCACAAGCCTACTAATAATGGAAGGAGAATCTAGTGCAGAGCTAGATGACAATTCCTTACCTCCCCTCGTAGTTGAGGGCAAAATCTTGGTTTTAGCGTCTTTCAAGTTCTTCATAGTGATCAACAGATATAAATCTCAAGTGACTTAGAGAATAGAGCTATGCTCCCCGGCAATGGCGCCAGAAATTAGTCTTGATGACCCACAAGTATAGGGGATCGCAACAGATTTCGAGGGTAGAGTATTCAACCCAAATTTATTGATTCGACACAAGGGGAGCCAAAGAATATTCTTGAGTATTAGCAGTTGAGTTGTCAATTCAACCACACCTGGATAACTTAGTATCTGCAGCAAAGTATTTAGTAGCAAAAGTGGTATGATAGTAATGGTAATAGTAGCAACAGTAAAGATAAATGTTTTTGGGTTTTTGTAGTAGTTGTAACAGTAGCAACAGAAAAGTAAATAAGCAAAGAACAATATATGAAAAGCTCGTAGGCAATGGATCAGTGATGGATAATTATGCTGAATGCAATTACTCATGCAATAGTTATAACATGGGGTGATATAGAACTAGCTCCCGTTCATCAATGTAATGTAGGCATGTATTTGTAAATAGTCATACGTGCTTATGGAAAAGAACTTGCATGACATCTTTTGTCCTACCCTCCCGTGGCAGCGGGGTCCTAGCGGAAACTAAGGGATATTAAGGCCTCATTTTAATAGAGAACCGGACCAAAGCATTAACACATGGTGAATACATGAACTCCTCAAACTACGGTCATCACTGAGAAGTATCCCGATTATTGTCACTTCGGGGTTGTCGGATCATAACACATAATAGGTGACTATAGACTTGCAAGATAGGATCAAGAACACACATATATTGATGAAAACATAATAGGTTGAGATCTCAAATCATGGCACTCGGGCCCTAGTGACAAGCATTAAGCATAGCAAAGTCATAGCAACATCAATCTCAGAACAAAGTGGATACTAGGGATCAAACCCTAACAAAATTAACTTGATTACATGGTAAATCTCATCCAACCCATCACCGTCCAGCAAGCCTACGATGGAATTACTCACGCACGGCGGTGTGCATCATGAAATTGGTGATGGAGGATGGTTGATGATGACGACGGTGACGAATCCCCCTCTCCGGAGCCCCGAACGGACTCCAGATCAGCCCTCCCGAGAGAGATTAGGGCTTGGCGGCGGCTCCGTGTCGTAAAACACGATGAAACTTTCTCTCTGGTTTTTTTCTCCACGAGACAGAAGATATAGAGTTGGAGTTGAGGTTGGTGGAGGTCCAGGGGGCCACGAGATAGGGGGCGCGCCCTATAGGGGGGGCGCCCCCCTGTCTCGTGGACAGGCCCTGGGCCCCCTGGTGTATATCTTTCACCCAGAAATTCTTATTAATTCCAAAAAGTGCCTCCGTGGATTTGCAGGTCATTCCGAGAACTTTTCTTTTCTACACATAAAACAACATCATGGTAGTTCTGCTGAAAACAGCGTCAGTCCGGGTTAGTTTCATTCAAATCATGCAAGTTAGAGTCCAAAACAAGGGCAAAAGTGTTTGGAAAAGTAGATACGTTGGAGACGTATCATACCACAACCGTCCTGGCTTTGGGTCTCGTCGGGATCAAAAGCTTGCTCTTGGTCATGGACGTGGAATGCCTCACCACGGCCCTCAAAGATGACGTTCTGCATGAACGAGGCGTAGTCAGGGTCGTTAACCATCATTGTCTGCATCGGCGGTGGCATTTCATCGAACAACTTGTGGGCGCCCATCTGGTGCTGCAACGCACGCCGCATGAAACACTTGGCAGCATACTCAATGACGGCCATCTTCTTCATCGCGATAGTTCGTCGGTTTCTCCTCTTGGCTGGTTCGACGTCTAGCTTGGCGGCGTCAACTCCGACCGAGGCTTCTTCACCGGCTTATTTTTCTTTGCAACGGGGCGGGCGGCCGGTGGTGGGTTGCCGGGATTGGCATCATCGGTCATGGTGGATGGAGGGAGGGAGAAGGGCGGGGCGCGGGAGGTTTTTGGAGAGCACAAGGGCGCGCGTTGTCCATTCGACTACAAACTCGACTCAAACTTGAGCTGGGAATGAGTCGAAAGCGGACAGAAAACGGACAATCATCTGTTTGCGGTCAGCGTGTTGAAAGGTCTACTTTATTCGTTTACTCCAAATGAATGCCGGTGGACCATTTGGGCTCTGAGGGAGTCCTGGATTAGGGGGTGTCCGGATGGCCGGACTATGACCTTTGGCCGGACTCCCGGACTATGAAGATACAAGATTGAAGACTTCGTCCCGTGTCCGGATGGGACTTTCCTTGGCGTGGAAGTCAAGCTTGGCGATACGATATGAAGATCTCCCATTGTAACCGACTCTGTGTAACCCTAGCCCTCTCCGGTGTCTATATAAACCGGAGAGTTTTAGTCCGTAGGACGAACAACAATCATACCATAGGCTAGCTTTTAGGGTTTAGCCTTTCTAATCTCGTGGTAGATCAACTCTTGTACTACCCATATCATCAATATTAATCAAGCAGGAGTAGGGGTTTACGTCCACCGAGAGGGCCCGAACCTGGGTAAAAACATCGTGTCACTTGTCTCCTATTACCATCTGCCTAGACGCACAGTTCGGGACCCCCTGCCCGAGATCCGCCGGTTTTGACACCGACATTGGTGCTTTCATTGAGAGTTCCTCTGTGTCGTCACCTTTAGGCCCGATGGCTTCTTCGATCATCAACCACGACGCGGTCCAGGGTGAGACTTTTCTCCCCGGACAAATCTTCGTATTCGGCGGCTTCACACTGCGGGCCAATTCGCTTGGCCATCTGGAGCAGATCGAAAGCTACGCCCCTGGCCATCAGGTCAGGTTTGGAAGCTTAAACTACACGGCCGACATCCACGGGGACTTGATCTTCGATGAATTCGAGCCACGGCCGAGCGCGCCGCACTGTCACGATGGGCATGATCTAGCTCTACCGCCGGACAGCGCCCAGAGTGCCGCTCAGGTGTCCGCTCCGACCATTAGCTCGGAGCCGACTGGGCTAGTCAGGGACGGACGGTTGGACGCCGCCCCTGGAGCCGCAATCTCTATGGCGATAGAGCCGAACACTGGTTTAGTCCTCTGCGAGGCCAGTGACTCCGAGGTGCCGGACTCCTGTCCGGACTCCGAACCTTCCGCACCCCTTCCGATCAAACCCAATTGGGCTCCGATCATGGAGTTCACGGCTGTAGACGTCTTTCAGCACTCGCCTTTAGGCGATATCCTGAATTCATTAAAGTCTCTCTCTTTGTCAGGAGAGCCCTGGCCGGACTATGGTCAGCAGGGTTGGGATGCGGACGACGAAGAAATTCGAAACCCACCCACCACCCACTTTGTAGCCACTGTCGACGATCTAACCAACATGCTCGACTTCGACTCCGAAGACATCGACAGTATGGACGCCGATGAAGGAGACAACCAAGAACCAGCACCTATAGGGCACTGGAAAGCCACCTCGTCATATGACATATACATGGTGGACACCCCCAAAGTAGGGGATGGCGATGAAAAAACGGAGGACGGCCCCTCCAAGAAGCAACCCAAGCGCCGACGTCAGCGGTGCCGCTCTAATCCCACCAAAGCAAAAACAGCGAGTCCAGCACCGGAGACGTCAACACTCCGGACAGTGCCGAAGACAACCCCCTCCAGTAGGATTCAGCGCAGGAGGACGAAGGAGCTAGCCCTCATGAGAGAGCGGCAGACAGGAAGGTCAAGGACGACAATTATATGCCTCCCTCCGAAGACGAGGCAAGCCTCGACGATGACGAATTCGTCGTGCCAGAGGATCCCGTCGAACAAGAGCGTTTCAAACGTAGGCTTATGGCCACGACGAGCAGCCTCAAGAAAAAACAGCAACAGCTTAGAGCTGACCAAGATTTGCTAGCCGACAGATGGACTGAAGTCCTGGCGGCTGAAGAGTATAAACTCGAACGCCCCTCCAAGAGTTACCCAAAGCGCAGGCTGCTACCCCAACTAGAGGAGGAAGCAACTAAACCTACATCACCAGCGTACGATGCGCCCGATCGGCCACCCCGTGGCCGCAACAGAGAGGCCTTTCAGCCCTCAACCCAAGCCGCACCCCGGCGCCGCTCCAAGAATACCAGAGCACGGGGAAACACAACTGACCTGCGAGAAATATTGGAGGATAAGGCAAGGCAAACAAGATCGATCTACAGATCGCGTGGGCGCCCTACGTCACGTGACGATAACCGTCACGCCGGATATGATAAATACGGCCAGACCGAATACAATAGACAAAGCTCATTCGAGCTACGTCGCGATATAGCCCAATACAGGGGCGCCGCACACCCACTATGCTTCACAGACGAAGTAATGGATCATCAAATCCCGAAGGGTTTTAAACCCGTAAACATCGAATCATACGATGGCACAACAGATCCCGCGGTATGGATCGAGGATTGTCTCCTTCATATCCACATGGCCCGTGGTGATGATCTACACGCCATCAAATACCTCCCGCTCAAGCTTAAAGGACCAGCTCGGCATTGGCTTAACAGCCTGCCAGCAGAGTCAATTAGTTGTTGGGAGGACCTAGAATCTGCATTCCTTGACAACTTCTAGGGCACTTATGTGCGGCCACCAGACGCCGATGACCTAAGCCACATAATCCAGCAGCCAGAGGAATCAGCCAGACAATTCTGGACACGGTTCCTAACCAAGAAAAAAAATCAAATAGTCGACTGTCCGGACGCCGAGGCCCTTGCAGCCTTTAGGCACAACATCTGAGATGAATGGCTTGCCCGGCACCTAGGACGGTAAAAGCCAAAATCTATGGCAGCCCTCACGACACTCATGACCCGCTTTTGCGCAGGAGAAGACAGCTGGCTAGCTCGTAGCAATAACATAACCAAGAGCCCTGGCAATTCGGATACCAAGGACACCAATGGCAGGTCACGTCGCAACAAGCACAACCGCCGCATTAACGGTGACAATACTGAGGATACAACAGTTAATGCCGGATTCAGAGGCTCTAAACCCGGTCAGCGGAAGAAGCCATTCAAAAGGAACCCTCCGGGCCCATCCAGTTTAGACCGGATACTCGATCGCTCGTGCCAGATACACAGCACCCCCGAACAACCAGCTAACCACACCAACAGGGATTGTTGGGTGTTCAAGCAGGCAGGCAAGTTAAGTGTCGTAAGCAGAGACAAGGGGATGCGTAGCAATGATGAGGAGGAGCTCCGGCCACCGAACAACAGAGGACAGAAGGGATTCCCCCTGCAAGTGCGGACAGTGAACATGATATATGCAACCCAAATCCCCAAAAGGGAGCGGAAGCGTGCTCTCAAGGACGTCTATGCGTTGGAGCCAGTCGCCCCAAAGTTCAACCCATGGTCCTCCTGCCCGATCACTTTTGATCGAAGGGACCACCCCACTAGCATCCGTCACGGCAGATTTGCTGCATTGGTCCTAGACCCAATCATTGACGGATTTGACCTCACTAGAGTCCTCATGGACGGCGGCAGCAGCCTGAACCTGCTTTATCAGGATACAATGCGAAAAATGGGTATAGAGCTGTCAAGGATTAAACCCACAAAGACAACCTTTAAGGGCATCATACCAGGTGTAGAAGCCAGCTGTACAGGCTCGGTTACACTCGAAGTGGTCTTCGGATCCCCGGATAATTTCCGAAGCGAAGAGTTAATCTTCGACATAGTCCCATTCCGCAGTGGCTATCACGCCCTGCTCGGACGAACCGCATTCGCCAAATTCAGTGCGGTGCCGCACTACGCATATCTCAAGCTCAAGATGCCAGGTCCTCGCGGAGTCATTATGGTAAATGGAAACACCGAACGCTCTCTCCAAACGGAGGAGCACACAGCGGCCCTGGCGGCGGAACTACAAAGCAACCTCTCAAGGCAACTCTCCAATCCGGGTGTTAAACGTCCGGACAACGTCAAGCGCGCCCGAAGCAACCTCCAACAAAGCCGGCTGGCACGTTCCAAGCAAGCATAGCAGTGCGGCCCCGACTTCAGCCCTCACCAGATGGTGATATCGGTACCACGCGTACATAATTACGCTTTGAAAATACCTTGGGAATAAGGGGAGGGGCACAACTACGGCACGCCCAGAATGCTGCTCAACCGCACTTAGGGGCTCCCTATTCTGCCGTTTCCTTTTCTTTTTATATACTTTCAGGACCCAACTATTCGGAAGGCCCGTCCGGCAATACACTCGCCGAACACACGATGCAACAGCCAGGGAGAGAACAAGCCACGTCGAATGTCCAGGTGGTCTCTATAACGAGCTAAATACCCGTTTTACTTAAATTCACGCAGCTTGCCCCTGGAGGGGGACATGTCAAATAATCCCATCCCTTGCTTATCGCACTATTTGTATCGTTCTGCTTTCATAGCAGCTCTTTTTTAATAAACAATACATAGCTCTTATCTATTATTGTATTCATCTATTTTTATACAAACATGTTCAGTCATGACATTATGCAACCGTACACTTTGGTACGGCCAATACACCAGGGGCTTAAGCACCCCATCACATGGTGTGAGAAGACCGAACACTCTCATGAGTGCGGCACCCCGAACTTATAGCACTATATGCATTGGCTCCGAATCATGTCTTGGGTCAATAGTTGGGTTTGCCCGGCTCCCATGTTTTGGTACGTTACGTTCCGCAATGTTGGCTAAGGTAGCGCTGGGAGAACTACTGCGATTGTGCCCCAGTTGAGCTGGGTTAACACCTCAGTAGAGAAAGCTAAAACTGACCGTCATGATAGTGCGAGAGATCGGTCGCTGTTCGCGAGGTTTTTCGAGTCCCTAAAGACTTATGCCGCTTAGAGCGAGGAGCCGGATTTATCTGGCCTAGGCGTGGATAGCGCCCCGAACTCGGTTTTCCGAATACTAGGGGCTTCGCCGAAATTTAAAATTATAGAATTCTATGGCTAAGTGAGAGTGATAAAGCATTATAAGTCCGATGGCCTTGTTCGTTGTGCTGAGTGCCTCCCTAGATGGACCCCAAAATGGGAACAAGAGCGCTCAGGTTTATCCCGAACACCCCAGCACTCGTGGCATGGGGGTAGAAGTCGACGACTTGCATCTCTCAGATTTAATAAACGGCCGCACAGAAGGTAATATTTTAAATTAACAAACGTTGCTTAGCGCATATGAACAAAGTTTTCAGCGCACAAGATAACAAATGCGAGTCTACTCAAAAATTACATCTTTGGAGCATTCACCCGCTATAAGGCGGGCACCCTTCAGGATGCCCTTATAATACATCTCGGGCGTGCGATACTCCTTGCCCGGCGGTGGCGTGTCCGTCAATAGCTTCCCAGCGTCCAGCTTGCCCAGTGCACCTTAGCACGGGCGAGGGCCCGACAGGCACCTTCAATACAGACGGAGTGCTTGATAACTTCAATCCATGGACAAGCGTCCACCAGCCGCCGCACCAGACCGAAGTAACTCCCAGGCATGGCTTCTCCAGGCCACAACCAAACTATGAGGCCCTTCATGGCCTGTTCGGCCGCCTTGTGAAGCTCGACCAGTTGCTTCAGCTGGTCGCTCAGGGGCACCGGATGTCCGGCCTCAGCATATTGAGACCAGAACACCTTTTCCGTCGAGCTCCCCTCCTCGGCTCAGTAGAATGCGGCGGCATCAAACACACTATGGGCAGATCGGCGAACGCTCCTGGAGAGCTCCGGATTCGAGTAAGTAACAGATAATTCACTTTTATATGCTTGCTTTGCATAAAGAATGCCTTACCCGCCGCTATTTTCTTTATCGCCTTGATCTCCTGGAGGGCCTTCTAGGCTTCGGCCTTAGCGGTTTTGGCACTCTCAAGAGCCAAGGCGAGCTCGGACTCTCGAGTCTTTGAGTCACGCTCCAAACACTCGTGTTTTTCCGCGAGAGCCTGGAGCTCTTGCCGCACCTCCGCCACCCGCGCCTCCTGCTTCTCTCGCTCGGTGCACTCCAAGGCCGCGCTGACTTCGGCCTTGGACACCGCCTCCTTCAGGGTCGCCACCTCGGTCGTGGCCCCTGCAACATTAACGTTGGTCATGTTATTATTGGCAACCAGGTATTTCTATATACACTTGCATACGGTCTTACATACCGTCCTTGTCCTCGAGCTGCTTCTTGGCACGGCCGAGCTCGTTCTCGGACCGCTCGAGGCTCTGCTTTAATGCATTGACCTCCGCAGTCAGTGCGGCAGAGCTTAGCAGCACAACCTGCATTCCCATATTGACATATTTATGTTAGACTCCTGCGTATATCTTTTTAGATCCTCAGCTCGGCTTTTCTTTCCGAACGCCAAACTGAGCATCAGGGGCTACTGTCTATGCGGTAACATTTTTATGTTTTGAATACATACCTCAAAGCCCGTTAACAGGCTTGTACAGGCTTCCATCAGCCTGCTCTTGGCGGACTGAACCTTCTGAATCACCGCACTCATAACAGTGTGGTGTTCCTTGTCGATGGAGGCGCCGTTAAGCACCTCCAGCAAATTGTCTGGCGCCTCCGGTTGGACGGAGGTCGCCGGCGTCGTAGGCTTGCCCTTCTTACGAAGGCGCCGCCTGTCAGACTCTAGAACCGTTGATGGTTCCGGAGCAGTGTCCGGCCTAGGGACGGACATAGATCCCTCTGGCGCTTTACCCCCTTTGGGCCTGGAGCCCGGGAGGTTGCCTTGTGGCGCCTCCAGGACCACCTCCTCCTGGTTTAGTCCCTCTTGGGACTCCACCTCGGCGTCGTCCGCAGGGAGCGGGGAGGAAGCCGTCGGAAGTGAAGCACTATTCACATCC
Organism: Triticum dicoccoides; assembly: GCF_002162155.2. Taxonomy (NCBI): domain Eukaryota; kingdom Viridiplantae; phylum Streptophyta; class Magnoliopsida; order Poales; family Poaceae; genus Triticum; species Triticum dicoccoides. The sequence goes on from NC_041391.1 coordinate 723,478,582, forward strand.
GACGAATCCAGGGAGCCGCTCGATGAATCGCCAAGTTGAGCCTTGGGCGGATTGCATAATTGAATTCGGCGTCAGAAAATAACGAATAATAGAGGAGCGCCATAAGTTATTCGGGTATCCGGACACTTACGATTTTGCCAGGGGCTTGACCCTGGATGGCCATTCCTCCCCGCTGTCTTCGGCATCGGAGGCGTAGTCCGGCAGAAGGGTCTTCCCCTTCTTGGACCCTCCGGCCTCCTAGTTGGGGCGACCTTCCTCTTCTTTCCTCCCCACGTTGGAGGGGGAGAGGCTTCTTCTTCTTCCTCCTCCTCGTCTTCATAGGCGGAGGGTGATTCGGGGCTGTCAGGCGATGAATCCGACACCACCAGGCGCCGGGAGCTCTTTCGAGTCCCCATGGCCTTCTTCTTGGCCTTCTTCTCTAGCACCACATGAGGTGCCGGAACCAGCAGCTTGGTCAGACGAGCATCCGCTTGGTCTTCTGGCAAAGGAGCCGGACAGTTGATCTGCCCGGACTTCTTCAGCCAGTCCTGTCAAAGGTAAGGGAGTTTAGATCCCGCATAGAGTCAAACTATGTGAAACAAAATACCCCGTAATGGGAAAATTAAGCTCACCGCGCTGGCTTGGCACTTGGCACAGAATCCGCGATCCTCGATGACGGGAGGGAAGACCTCGGAGCTCTTGAATAGCACCTTCCAGGCAACCTCATGCTTTGTGTCAAAGAGCCGGGACAGAGTCTGGTGCTGGGCCGGGTCGAACTCCCACAAGCTGAAAGCCCGTCGTTGACACGGGAGAATCCGGCGGAAGAGCATGACCTGTACTACGGTGACAAGTTTAACCTTCCTGCCGATCAGGTCCTTGATGCAGGTTTGAAGTCCGGTCACTTCTGCCGAATTACCCCACGACAGGCCCGTCTCTTTCCAAGATGTGAGCTACGTGGGGATGCCAGATCGGAATTTGGGGGCCGCTGCCCATTCAGGATCACGCGGCTCGGTGATATAGAACCACCCCGATTGCCACCCCTTGATGGTCTCTACGAAGGCGCCCTTGAGCCATGTAACGTTGGCTATCTTGCCCACCATGGCGCCTCCGCACTCCGCTTGGCGGCCGCCCACGACCTTCGGCTTGACGCTGAAGATCTTCAGCCATAGGCCAAAGTGGGGCTGGATGCGGAGGAAGGCCTCACACACGATGATAAACACCGAGATGTTGAGGATGAAGTTCGGGGCCAGATCATGGAAGTCCAGGCCGTAGTAGAACATGAGCCCCCGGACGAATGGGTGAAGAGGAAAGCCCAGTCCATGGAGGAAATGGGGAAGAAATACAACCCTCTCATGGGGCCTAGGGGTGGGGATGAGTTGCCCCTCATCTGGAAGCCGGTGTGCGATGTCGTCAGACAAGTATCCGGCCTTCCCCAACTTTTTGATTTGCCCCTCCGTGACGGAGGAGGCCATCCATCTACCTCCCGCTCCAGACATGATTGGAGAAGGTTGAGGTGGGAAGTGCAGACTTGGGCATTGGAGCTCGAGTGCGCAGGAAGAGATAAGCAAAGGAGGAAGAAGGCGTAAATGGAAAGGGTAGATCCTTATCCCCTTATATGGGCGGCCGAAACTACAAGCCCCCACCAGCCTAATAAAACTCGCTTATCTCCCAAGCGTCGCGGTTAATGGCGCGGTTGGGTTACCCACGCCCGTATTGATGAGAATCCCGGAATAAGGGGGCACGATCTCGGCTTTGACAAGACGTGCCAAGGAAACCGCCTCGCTATACGCGCTGAGGTGGAACAGTAAAATGATTCAAATAAAGGCTTGGTCACGGCGTGATGTCATGCTGCGGAATACGTCAGCAGATTAGATTTGTGCAGATATTATTCTCTCTATGGTGGTATGTGGAGCTTGTTTTGCAGAGCTGGACACTATCCTTTCATTCAACATCTTCTATGAAGTATTCGGAGGAGGAACCCGCCTTGCAATGCCGAAGACAATTTGCACGCCGGACTCGTCGTCATTGAAGCCTGGTTCAGGGGCTAATGAGGGAATCCTGGATTAGGGGGTGTCCAGATGGCCGGACTATGACCTTTGGCCAGACTACCGGACTATGAAGATACAAGATTGAAGACTTCGTCCCATGTCCGGATGGGACTTTCCTTGGCGTGGAAGGCAAGCTTGGCGATACGATATGAAGATCTCCTCCCATTGTAACCGACTCTGTGTAACCCTAGCCCTCTCTGGTGTCTATATAAACTGGAGAGTTTTAGTCCATAGGACGAACAACAATCATACCATAGGCTAGCTTCTAGGGTTTAGCCTCTCTGATCTCGTGGTAGATCAACTCTTGTACTACCCATATCATCAATATTAATCAAGCAGGAGTAGTGTTTTACCTCCACCGAGAGGGCCCGAACCTGGGTAAAAACATCGTGTCCCTTGTCTCCTGTTACCATCCGCCTATACACACAGTTCGGGACCCCCTACCTGAGATCCACCGGTTTTGACACCGACAGGCTCCCTCACCATGGTTAATTTTTTTTGAGGGAAGGCCATCATGGCTAGTTTTATTTAGCTGAACATAATGTCTACATCATCGGCTAGTTTACCGAGGAGGAAACTAGAGGGATCACCATCCCAAATACTAGAAACTTTATTATGAAAACTAAATTGAGCTAGCTCATGAGCAACACGATTAGCCTCTCTAAAACAGTGCATAAAATTGACCTTACCTACATCCGTAGCCAAGTCCAAGATTTCCACATATATTGCTATTGCAGAATCCCACCAATGATCATGTCCAGTGCAAAAATTGATTACCTCCAAAGAATCTGATTCCGCTTCAATAGCATGAAATCCCATGGTGTTAGCAAAGGCTAGACCATCCCTCATTGCCACAGCTTCAGATGTAACAGCATTAGAAACTATAGGGTAGTATACGCATGACACAACAATAAAACTACCCCTGATGTCGCGTAATATAGCCGCTGCAGCTCCAGCTCCTTCGTCCACATGGTACGCAGCATCTACATTCAGCTTCACAAAATGTAGTTCAGGCTTGGTCCATCTCTTCTCCGCATCCGGCAACAAAGAAACTTTCCGTGTAGCATTTGCAGCAATCAAAATAATAGATGCGACACACTTCCCCGCTTGTGGTACCCTCTATCCATTAATGATCTGCCTTCTAACCCACCATATGTACCAACCTGCAGTAGCAATTGCTTCTCCAATCCCAACACTAGAAGCATGCGGTAGTGAACCTGAAGTGGACATCAATAGATATTCCAGAATGGCCGAACCTGATTGGTCAATCACTAGTGCATCAACTATAATATCGTATATACCCAATCTTTGCCATATCTCAACAGCTGGTTTACATAGAAACAAAAGATGGCGGATATCTTCGGCTCCTTGCTGACAGACCGAACACTCACTGGATGTTGGGATATGTCTGTTCGCTAGGATTGATCGAACTGGGACCACTCCATGCAAACTTATCCAGCAAAATATTTGTACTTTCCGTGGGACCTGAAGCTGCCAAATCTTGTTCCAAATCTGATTGTCAACTGATGGACCAGGACCAGTTCAATTGCCTCTGAATTTATGTGCCCATTCTGCATGGTATACAGTTTTCATCGAAAAAATACCAGTTCGGGTGTGATGCCAAGCAATAAAATCTTCAAAAGCCTCATAATTCAAAGGAATTTGGAGAATCCTCCTAGCATCCACTGGATTGAATATAGCTCTAATTAGTACATCATCCCATTCTCCATTTGTCGGATCAATTATGTCTGTTACCTTGGAGATTAAATTTTGACCCCTTTGCGTGATTATATGATGGTCTGGACTAGATGGAATCCATGGATCAGTCCAAATATTAACCTTGCTACCATCACCAATGCGCCAAATATGGCCCCTTTTAAATGTTTGCAGCCCCGCTACCAAACTTTGCCAAGTAAAAGAGGAGCCATTTTTGGTCCAGCCAATAATAAATTGCCATGCAGATAATACTTAGCACGCAGCACCTTAGCACAAAGGGAATCTGGACTAGTTATCAATCTCCAACACTACTTAGCTAGCAAGGCCAAATTAAAAGAGTGAAGGTCTTGAAACCCCAATCCTCCCATCTTATTTGGAATACATAGTTTCCACCAGGCATACCAGTGCATACTTTTCTTGTCTCCATCACCTCCCCACCAAAACTGTGCTATGAGGTCTGTTATGTCCTTATAGACCCCCTTAGGGATATTAAACACCGACATGGCAAACATAGGAATAGCTTGAGCAACTGCTTTCAACAACAATTCTTTACCGCCCATTGATAAAAGCTTGGCCATTGAAACACCAATTCTTTCTCTGATTCTCTCAACAAAATGCTTGAAGCAATCACTCCTCTCTGCTCCTACCAGAGCCGGTAGGCCTAAATATTTATCTGGGAGTGCTTCAGTGCCAATATGTAATTCTTGACAAATTTCTTCCCTCGCCACCATACTGGTATTAGGGCTAAAGAATATGCTTGATTTTGATCTACTCACCAATTGGCCAGAGTTAGTGCAATAATCATCTAGTGCCTGCTGTAAGGAAGCTACATTTAACATATCCGCCGTCATGAGGATTAGGGAATCATCAGCAAATAAAAGGTGTTAGACTGACGGTGCATTTCTACACACCCTAACCCCATCAATGCCACCAGCTTCTTCTTCAAACTGCGGTATACTAGATAGGCCTTCTGCACACAAGAGAAATAAGTACGGCGATAAAGGGTCCCCTTGTCGAAGGCCCGTTGTTGGTGTGACTCCTTCTGTCTCTTGAGAATTATACCTGATTGTATATTTCACTGAAGAAACACAATTCATAATTAAATTCACCCACTGGCCATCAAAACCCAATTTTAGCATCATATTCCTCAAAAAGACCCATTCAACTCTGTCATATGCTTTATGCATGTCCAACTTAACGACACAGAGTCCTGGTTGCCCGTTTCTCTTGTTCTTGATTTTATGAACACACTCATAAGCTACCAAAATATTATCAGTTATTAATCTACCAGGCACAAAAGCACTCTGTGTTTCTGAAATGATCTCAGGCAGAATGGTCTTTGTCGGTGTCAAAACCGGCAGATCTCGGGTAGGGGGTCCCGAACTGTGCGTCTAGGCGAATGGTAACAGGAGACAAGGGACACGATGTTTTACCCAGGTTCGGGCCCTCTTGATGGAGGTAAAACCCTACGTCCTGCTTGATTAATATTGATGATGGTTGTTACAAGAGTGGATCTACCACGAGATCAAGGAGGCTAAACCCTAGAAGCTAGCCTATGGTATGATTGTTGTTCGTCCTATGGACTAAAGCCATCTGGTTTATATAGACACCGGAGAGGGCTAGGGTTACACAGAGTCGGTTACAATGGTAGGAGATCTACATATCCGTATCGCCAAGCTTGCCTTCCACGCCAAGGAAAGTCCCATCCGGACACGGGACGAAGTCTTCAATCTTGTATCTTCATAGTCTTGGAGTCCGGCCGATCATGATAGTTCGGCTATCCGGACACCCCCTAGTCTGGAACTCCCTCAGTAGCCCCTGAACCAGGCTTCAATGATGACGAGTCCGGCGCGCATGTTGTCTTCGGCATTGCAAGGCGGGTTCTTCCTCCGAATAATTTATAGAAGATTGTGAACACCAGGATAGTGTCCGGCTCTGCAAAAATAAATCCCATGTACCACCGTAGAGAGAATAATATTACACAAGTTCAATCTGCTGACGTATTTTGTGGCGTGACGTTACACCATTACCAAGCCTTTACTCGAATTGTTTTTATTGTATCACCTCAGCGCGTTTAGCGAAGCGGTTTCCTTGGCACGTCTTGTCGAAGCAGAGATCGTGTTCCCCTTATTCCGGGATTCCCAGACATGGGTAACCCAACCGCGCCCGTTGCCACGCCCCCTCCATCGAAGGCGGGTTCCAAACGGTCACGGGGACAACTCTTGGTATTCTTGCTCTTTATAATGAGACCAAGGCCCGTTCTTTTCCTTCAATCCTCTATCGAATCCGCCCCTCGCCCCAAGTTCCAACACCCAGGGCTCCAGATTCGGGTACCTTCGATCTTCGACAATGTTCGGCCCTGACCTACGAGGCCGGTGGATGCCCTCCTCCATCACGGAAGAGGACGTGTTAAAGCTGAGAGACGCCAGGTACTTAACCTACGAGATTTCGCATAGGCTGCCTGCCCGAGGGCAAGTTATTCCTACTCCCGAGCTTGGCGAGAGCGTCGTGTTCGTGTCTCACCTCCGTCGGGGTTTAGGCTTCCCGACGGATCCCTTCGTGAGGGGGCTCATGTTTTACTATGGGCTGGAATTCCATGACTTGGCTCCGGAGTCCATCCTCCACATCTCATCATTCATTGTCGTCTGCGAAGCCTTCCTCCGCACTACCCCTCACTTCGGCTTGTGGCTCAAAACCTTCAACGTGGAGCTGAAGATGATTGAAGGGCGTCAGGTAGAGTGCGGTGGGGCGGTTATAAGTAAGAGGGCCGATGCTCCATGGCCCGAAGGCTCTTTTCAGGAGGAGCTCGGCTTGTGGCAACAGGAGTGGTTCTATATCACCGCTCCCAGGGGCAGCAGGCAGAGGCTGCCGCCCGTCTTCCGCTCGGGCCCTCCACAGCGGCTGACGTCATGGGTCAACAAGGGGCGTGACTGGGGGCCGTCCAAAGACGTTCCCCTGTTGCAGGACCGGATTCGAGGCCTCCAAGAAAGGGAGATCAATCTGGTCGTAATGGTACAGGTTATGTTGATCCGGTGCCTACTGTCCTGCAAACGTCGCCCCCTCCGCCTGTGGGAATTTAATCCGGAGGGGCCACGAGCTCTTCAACACTTCATGGGTTTGACACCCACGGAGATGTACAAAGTGTTCTTCGGACCGCAAGAGATGCGTCCGGAATTGACCGAGGATGCTGGCCTAAGCTGCAATCGCCCGGATACTCAAGTAAGTAGCCCTGTGTCCAGACACATTGTCCATTCATTTACCGTGGGTTTGCCTTTTAACCAGCTATCCCTTGGACAGGAGTGGATAGCGCAAACAAAATTGATACGGTGTCCGGCCCCCCTCCTTGAGACCACGCAGGATCCCATGTTAGTCAAAATGTTGGAGGTTGCACCTCCGGAGGAGGGCGAAGGGGGGCACAGGGGAACTACCACCTCAGCCACGGAGGCTTTCAGTAAGGGAGGAATCGAGAGTCCCTCCTTCCAGGGGGAGAAGAGGACCGCTTCTGAAGACCCGGAGGCCAAGGCCTCAAAGCGGGGAAAGAAATCTGTACCGGAAGGTCCTGTGCCGGGAAGAGCCTCGGCCGTACTGTCTCCTCGGAGGAATTAGCCCTCTAGCGAACCGTAAGTAAAAAGGGGGGATTTTGTAATAGTGGACATCCCTGCTTAATTTCTAAGGGTAACCGAAGTTTTCACCTTGTAGTTTGGATCTCAGCCCATCTCAGCACAACTCATCATCGGGAGACCTTCATCCGGAAATGATGGAGAGCGAAACGCCTCCATCTGCCGCCCCGTCGTGCGGGGCGGGCGACCCTAAGGTGTCGTCACGGAGGGTCTCCCCGAGTCTGGCGGGGTCGGAGAGTTCGGCACCCATTGGAGTACGACCGGTGGAGCTGCATGATTTGCTCAAGAGGGCGTCTATCTCAGAAGATCACCGCACATTAATGGGTAGGGTGATTGAGAGGATCTCGTCTGCCGAAAGCGGGTTGTATGAGGCCGTCGGAAGTTTGCTGACGGGGTTTGAGGTACGCAAAAAATGACATACCTTTTGACAGTTTTGCACATGAAGTGCGCCTTGTATAGATAGTAGCCCCTGAGACTTGGTATGCTGTCGAAAGCGACAGCGTGCCGAGGATCATAATCTCAGTTATAGATTGTCGCCTTTCCTATGCAGGTGGCGGAATGTTCGGTGGCCAGCCGGACTGATGGATTTGCCGAGGTGAAGAGGCAACTCGACATTGCGGATGCGGACATCTCGCTGGTCAATAAACGACATCATGAGTCACAAGGTATGTGGTTGCTCCGCGGTCGCCTAGTAAGGGAGCTGACGCCCATTCCTTACAATTTGTATGCTTGATGCAGATGGTGCTGCTGCTGTGGAAGACCTTCGAGCAGAACTTGCTCGGGCCAAGGAGCAAGCCAGAAAAAGCGAGGCGACTGCCTCGAAGGCAGCGGAAGAGCTAGAAGCCGAGAAGGTTGCTCACTGCCGAAGCAGGGAGGAGATGGTCGGAATGGCCGCAAAATTAAAAGTTGCTACCGACCGCCAGGAGGTTCTTGAAAGAGAACTCCGAGCGGAGCAAGAGGACCTGAAGAAGGCCAACGCCGAAGCCAAGGATGCCCGTTGTGCAATGCGGGCTATGAAAGAGGAACTGCGTCAGGTCGGAGACATTGTGGCTGGAAAGCCCTTTATGCTGCGTAGGAAGTTCACGGATCCGAAGTATGCTCAGCTGGGCCGATTGTACGGTGTGGAGGATCCTTATCTGGACTTGGCAGCGAGTGCGGCGGACGCAGTCGTGCACTTCCTAAGCCAGAAGGATCACGAAATGGAAGAGCTTTTCTGGTCTCAATTCCATAGTCCAGAGCGTCCACTTCCGTTGAGTGATCGGCTGGTTGAGTGGGCTGAGCTGAATAGATTGTCCGGACTTGCCATGACGGATGTGGTCACTCATCTGTGGCCGGAAAGGCCCAAGCCGAAGAGTTATTTTGGCTTGTTGCAGCAATTCCTTGGGGCGATGCCGCGTATTGGGGCGATGAAGCGGTCGGCGTGCATAGAAGGTGCACAGATGGCTCTTGCCCGTGGTAAGACATACTGGGCGGAGATGGATGCCACCGCTGTTGCATCCCGGGGTTCGGACAAAAGCCGTTTCCCCACCGAGCACTATTTTGAGGAAGTCCTGCAGGGCGCTCGTTTAATAGAGTCGCAGTGCTCGAAAGATGTTATGTTTGAATGACATGTATGATTTCTGAGATCATGTTTATAATGCAATAGCTTTTTATACTTGTGTGTTCAAGTATTGAACTATCTCCTGTGCGGCCGTATATGTATGTATAATCTGAAAGATGGCAGTCTTTGGCTTCAGCCCCCACGCACATGGTGCGGGGGTGTTTGCAAAAAGAAAAGCGCTTTTTCACACTTAATCCAACGTCTTGGTCCTTTTAAGGAGGTGATAGCGTAGCAAACTAGGCAACCAGACTATAATGCTTTATCACTTTCACTTAGCCATAGGAGCTCGAATGTGGGGCTACTATATAGCCCCTGGCGGCACCGCTTTTCTCCGAACTTCGGGGCGCGTATGTGCCTGACCGGGAAGCGGTCCTTCGTCAAAGCGGAGGAATTCTAAACATTCCAATGGTCGATCGAGTGGTTGACCAGTCTCTCGCTATATCATGACAGTCAGTTTTCGGCTTTCCCTACTGAGGTGCTCGCCCAGCCGAACCGGGGCACAATCGCAGTAGTTCTCCTGGTGCCGCGTTAGCCGATGATGCGGAATGTAAGGCAGCAAAACACAGGAGCCGGACAAACCCAACATTTGACCAAAGACATGATTCAGAGCTGATGCATATAAGGCCTAACTCGAGACGCCGAACACTCCCTGAGGTGTTCGGTCTTTATGATACCGGGCAGAACAATGCCCTAAGCCCCTAGTGTCCAGGTACAGGCGGGAACTTCTGACGCGGCCAATGCCAAAACGCCAGCCTCCTCCTCGGCCATGGTGGGAAACCGGGGGATGTGTATCAACAAGAGACAGTAAGAAAGGTTTACGCATGGTCTTAATCTGAAAAGAATCCTTGCAACAGGTCCCTGCTACACGTCTGCGCGTGTGTCTCCGTTGTGCTGTATCCTGTACGGGTGTAGCACGTGCTTCATCTGTAAAAGAGAAGGACTTAGTTTTCAAGAAATATCATGCAGAGGTTGTATTAAAATAGAATAGAATGAAGAAAGTTGAGCTTTATTGGCTCTCATCATTTATACACGCGGCCCCTTATAAAGGGGATATGCGGCTGGGAAGCCCCTTTTTTAGTTATGCTGGACTCGCCTAACCATGTCCGAGGTCTGAATGACCTGTTTTTAGGGGCTTTGACCTGCAAGGTCTGATTAGTGTGTGGCTGTCGAGGCAGTCTCGCGTTCTCCGTGGTCGAGGAACACTCGGAGTTACTTTTTAATGAGATTATGCCACATTGACCGGGCATTTTTAAGCGTAAGAAACGCGTAATGTGGTATTGCATTAAAGCGGGCGAAAGCTTCGCGCCCCAGTAGTGCTTAAGGGCTACTGTTAAATGGGGCGATGGAGAGTGAGCTTTTCACGACGGAGGTTGTCGGATGAACCGAACACAACCTCTAGTGGTACAGAGCCTGTATAATTGGCTTAAAGGCCTGGCGTCACTCCTTTGAAGGAAGTGCTGCTATGGCAAATTTTGGTAGGGTCTATCCCCATTCTGTGGACGGTGTCCTGGTATGGCAGGTGCGGCGATGTGTGTTATCACATGAAGTGAGTTCACTGTTTTGACTTCTAGTGGGAAAGTATTCTGTTTTCTGGAGTGCTGCTTTTGGGTTTCGTCACTTTCACTTGGTGTGTCGAGCCCCTTGTGTTCGGCGTTAAGTCGGCCGGACTGCTTGAAGACCCAACAATCTCTGTGGGTATGGTTTGCAGGCTTCCCGGAGGTACCATGTATTTGACACAGTCTATCCAGAATCTTGTTTAGGTTGGATAGCTCGTCACTATTGTCCTTGAGGGGCAATGTTTTGTTGTTCGGCCGAGAGCTTTTGAATCCGGCGTTGACCGCCATACTATTTGGGCCATTTTCCTTATTCCGGTGCTGATCTTTTCTGCATCGTGATTTCCCATTTCCATCCCTGACTTCGGATGTACTTGGGTCGCTGGTGCTGCATCTAGCCAGCCAGCTGTCTTCCCCTTCGCAAAAGCGGGTCATGAGGCTTGTTAGTGCGGCCATTGTTCTTGGTTTTTCCTGGTCGAGGTGTCTGGCGAGCCATTCGTCTCGGACGTTGTGTTTAAAGGCTGCTAAGGCTTCAGCGTCCGGACAGTCGACTATTTGGTTCTTTTTAGTGAGGAACCTGTTCCAGAATTTGTGTGCTGACTCTCCGGGCTATTGAGTTATGTGACTTAAATCGTCTGCATCCGGAGGCCGGACATAAGTCCCCTGAAAATTTGCTCGAAATGCATCCTCAAGCTCTTCCCAACTTCCAATGGTATTTTCTGGGAGGCTTTTAAGCCAATGCCGAGCTGGCCCTTTGAGCTTGAGGGGTAGGTATTTTATGGCATGGAGATCGTCTCCTCTGGCCATATGTATGTGTAGGATATAATCCTCAATTCAGACTCCGGGGTCTGTTGTTCCGTCATATGCCTCTATGTTTACGGGTTTGAATCCCGCTGGAAATCCATGATCCAGTACCTCGTCGGTGAAACATAGTGGGTGTGCGGCGCCCCTGTATTTGGGTGTGCCGTTGTCTTCAAATGCTCGGCGGGTTATGTTGCTTCCTGGAGTCTTCTTTTTTGGCCCATAAATAGACCTGGCTGGGTCATCCTTTTTCCGAGGATCTTTATGATGATCTTGTGCCGGCTTGTATGCGGCGCCCCTTGTTGCTCTTGGCCTGTCATCTGGTCGTCTATCCGGCCAGGCGGCTTCTTTCTTTTTTGACTGCGGGGGCTCTAAGGCCTCCTCGTCGAATTCGGGCAACAGCTTGCGCTTCGGGTAGCTCTTTGTCTGGTGACTAGCGCCATATTTATCTACGGTGTTGAGTACTTTGCTCCATCTCATTCTGAGTGCGTCCTCCGCTGTTTTGAGCTTCCGCTTTTGCTTCTTCAAACTTCTTGCAGTGGCGACGAGCCTTTTATGAAGGTTCGTATGCTCTGGTGATGTGAGATCGTCTTCGCCGGGGATGGGTTGCTTGTCCAGTTCATCATGTTCGGATGGCTGCTTGGTGGCATGTGCGTCGTCCACTGCTTCGCCCTGCTCTAGGGCCGGGTCCGTATGTGTGCCGTTTTTATCGAGGCCGGTCTTCGGGCGGCGCTTGCGTCGCCGTTTTGGTTGTTTGTTGGGGGAGTTGTCCTTCGCCACGTCCCGTTTTTCCTCATTGTCGCTTCCTTTTGGTGTATCCACCATGTATACGTCGTGAGCTGGGGTGGCTTTCCAGTGCCCGTTAGGCGCTGGTTCTTGGTCGTCTCCGGCATCGTCGTCCATACCGTCGATGTCTTCGGAGTCATAGTCTAGCATGTCGGTTAGATCGTCGATAGTGGCTACTAAGTGGGTGGTGGGTGGGCTTTGAATTTCTTCGTCGTCCGCATCCCAACCGTCCTGACCGCGGTCCGGCCAGGGCTCTCCTGATAACGAGAGATACTTTAGCGAACTCAAGATGTCGCCTAAAGGTGAGTGTTGAAAGATGTCCGTTGTGGTGAACTCCATGATCGGCGCCCAATCGGATTCGATCGGAGGGGGCACGGGAGGTTCGGAGTCCGGCAAGGAGTCCGGCACCTCGGACTCACGGGCTTTATGAGGGACAAGGTCAGTGTTCGGCTCTATGCCGTAGAGGTTGCAGCCCCCGAGGCGGTGTCTAGCCATCCATCCTCGGTCTGCGCAGCCGGCTCCGAATTGAAGATCGGAGCGGGTTCAAGTGCGGCCTCCAGGGTACTGTCCGGCTGCAGAGCTAAATCATGCTCGCCGTGACAGTGCGGCACGCTCGGCTGTGGCTCGAATCCATCGAGGATCAAGTCCCCGCGGATGTCGGTGGTGAAGTTCAAACTTCCAAATCTGACCTGACGGCCAGGGGCGTAGCTTTCGATCTGCTCCAGTTGGCCAAGCGAATTGGCCCGCAGTGCGAAGCCGCCGAATATGAAGATCTGTCCGGGGAGGAAGGCCTCACCCTGGACTGCGTCGTTGATGATGATCGAAGAAGCCATCGAGCCTATCGGTGACGGCACAGAGGAACTCTCAATGAAAGCACCAATGTCGGTGTCAAAACCGGCGGATCTCGGGTAGGGGGTCCCGAACTGTGCGTCTAGGCGGATGGTAACAGGAGACAAGGGACACGATGTTTTACCCAGGTTCGGGCCCTCTTGATGGAGGTAAAACCCTAAGTCCTGCTTGATTAATATTGATGATGTGTGTTACAAGAGTGGATCTACCACGAGATCAAGGAGGCTAAACCCTAGAAGCTAGCCTATGGTATGATTGTTGTTCGTCCTATGGACTAAAGCCATCTGGTTTATATAGACACCGGAGAGGGCTAGGGTTACACAGAGTCGGTTACAACGGTAGGAGATCTACATATCCGTATCGCCAAGCTTGCCTTCCACGCCAAGGAAAGTCCCATCCGGACACGGGACGAAGTCTTCAATCTTGTATCTTCATAGTCTTGGAGTCCGGCCGATCATGATAGTTCGGCTATCCGGACACCCCCTAGTCCGGAACTCCCTCAGTCTTCAATTGATTAGCAAGCATCTTAGGTATTATCTTGTAGATAACATTGCAAAGGCTTATAAGACGAAATTGAGTAATCAGTTCGGGAGAGTCAACTTTAGGTATCAAAACCACCACTGTATTATTCCACCCCTCTGGAATCATACCTGAGTTGAGTGCCTGAAGAACTTCATTAGTAATATCGTCCCCGAAGACATGCCAATATTTTTTTATAAAAGATGGCATGTAGCCCATCCGGCCCCGGGGCCTTACGATCACCAATACTATCAATGGCTTTTTTAACCTCCACCGGTGAATAAGGATTAAGCAGCATCTCATTCATATGAACAGTAACCTTCTCTTTCACTTTTGCAAGGAAATTAGGATCTGTCTCATACACCTCAGACGTGAAGAGATTAGTGAAATAAGAATGAAGGAGAGGATTAATCGCACTTGTACCTTCCAGCCATTGGCCCATGCCATCTTCTAGACGTGAAATTCCGTTACGTTTTCTTCTTGCAGACGCAAAACTATGGAAAAAAAATCCCGTGTTCCGATCCCCAAACTTCAGCCAGCTCACCCTTGATTGTTGTAACGCACTGATTTCTTCAAGTTCTAACAAAAACTCCACCAGATCGGACAGCTCCTTCTTTTTTGCCTCTGATTCAACACTAACCGGGCCACTAAAGACCTGATCAAGCTCCCGTTGTGCTTTGCGAAGTCATTTCTTAGGCTTCTTCAAAACTCGCTGATCCCAGTCATGAAATGACGCGTGCATGTACTAAAGTTTTGCCATCACGCCATTGCCTGTAGCATAAATCTGTGCGTCATCCCATTCCCATGCTTGTTGTACCTTCTCTGAAAATTATTTTTCATGCAACCATCTAGCTTCAAAAGCACGTCTACCCTCTCGGATATGATTATCTGCTACCAAAAATTGAGTGTCTAGTAGCAGTGGTCGATGATCTGAGTGATTGTACTCCAAATTTGGTACAACAGCATTCGGGAAAAGCTGAGACCAGCCGGGATTACAGACTCCCCTGTTCAACCTCTCCCTAATTAATCCACGATGCCAGGTAAACTTTTCACCATTATAGCCCATATCAACTAAGTCACAATCAGTAATTCGACTAAGTCACAATCAGTCAAGGTATCTTGAAAAGCTTGCATATATTACAACGGTCTTGGCCCCCCCCCCCTCCTTTTCATGTGTATATAAAATTTCATTCAAGTCACCTATGACAACCCAAGGAAGATCATGCTGAGCTTTCAAGTTTCTAAATCGATTCCAAGTCTTGTATTTTTCCTCCCATTTAAATTCCCCATACATGCCTGTCAACCTTCCACGGACCAACATTATCATCTATTCTCACATCAATATAGTTCGGATCTGAGAACAGTTGAACAACTTCTATTCCTTTCTTCCAGTATAGAACAACTCCACCTTCTCTACCATCACTTGGATTAACAATCATACCATCCATCTTAAGTCGCCGCTTCAAACACTCTGCCGGATAGCGCTCTAAGTGGGTCTCCGACAAAAATACCACATCAGGATCAGTTCTTCGTTGGACATCCAACAGAGCTCGAACTGCCGGGGCGTTCCCCAACCCCTGACAGTTCCAAACTAGAGCTTTCATTGCTGACAGCGACCCCCCTCGATCATCCAAGAAACAACAGCCGAAGTAGTCAAACGGACGTTCGTCCAGAATCTAGCTCGCAAGGAGCAAAGTAGATAGAGAGCCAGACTGCATGAACCTTGCCGAGAGATCGGCCAGCCCTGCAGGACAGAAAACCGATCGTGGCCGAAACCAGCGTCGGGACAAAACACCGATCGTTGCCGAAGCCAACGACGGGACAGAAAACTTGAACGATCTTGAAATTGATTCCCAATCCAATCAGCAGCCAAGATCCCGATGCAAAGACACCATGGGAGCCATACGTAACAACGCTCTGGATGTACTCCCTCCGTTCCTAAATATTTGTCTTTCTAGACATTTCAAATGACTACTACATACGGATGTATGTAGACATATTTTAGAGTGTAGATTCACTCATTTTGCTCCGTATGTAGTCACTTGTTGAAATGCCTAGAAAGACAAGTATTTAGGAACGGAGGGAGTAGTCTTCATGACGTAGAAGCAAATCACGTGAGGATACAGCCGGCGCCGGCGCCGCCGCCGAGAGGCGGACGACAGCGGCTCAACCCTTCTTTACTATGGAAACCTTTTTTTAGGAAGGCATATGGCTAATTTAATTTAGTTGATGTGGGTGTTGTCCATGCATCTTGAGAGTAGTGGGTTGGAGTGCAGCACGAATCTCGAGGCGGGGCTGCAGATGAGATGAGATGAGATGAGATGAGATGAGATGAGAGATGTGTTAAAGTGGTGTGGACTGTTATCCACTTTGCTTGCCCCTTCCCCGGCCTGGACACCCTCACGGCGGAGAACCCAACCAACTCCCGCCGCCGACGCCGACATGCCGCCGTCCCTCCTACTCCCTACATCCTCTAGTCTAAGGCTGCGCCTTCCGCAGCCGCGCCGGTCCACGCCCCTGCTCGTTTCATTCCCCGCGCGCCGCCTCCATGTGGATCTCCGCCTCCGCCTCCGCCTCGCCGCCGCCGGACCCAACGGCGTCAACGGTGCGGCCTCTCCCGGGGACGGCGGGGGCGCCAACAACCTGGTAACTGATCCAAACCACCTCCCCTCCCTCCCTCTCTCCTGCTAAGGCTAATGTTAATGCTAATCTGATCTGATCTTGCCCCCTCCCCTCCTCTTCCCCTATTGGATTGGATTGGATTGGATTGGATTCGATTCGATACTGTATGTGTATGTGTATGTGTATGTGTATGTGTATGTGTATGTAGTTTCAAATCAAATCATATGTATGTATGTATGTATGTATGTATGTATGTATGTATGTATGTATGTATGTATGTATGTATGTTGTTAACTCTCGGAATTGATAATATTTATGCCCTCATTCAAATTGCTGACCATTATATTAAAACAATGGAAGGTTACATAGAAATGCTACATCTTACATAGAAATGATGCTAGCTAGTCTTCCTCTCAAACCACATAGCTAGCCTAGCGTCAGCTGTGTATGCTTATCTGCTATTTTGATCCTTGTTGCATGCAGCCCCAAAACCGGAGGGATATTCTCCTGGAGTACGTAAAAGGTGTCCAGCCAGAGTTTATGGAGCTTTTCGTGAAAAGAGCCCCAACACAGGTTCTTTTACCTCTCCTTTCCCCCACGTATCATAACGTATATATGGTTTTCAGTCTAGAAATACTGCCTAATATTGCTAAAAATATGTGCCTTCATAACTTTGTCCTCCAAGGTTGTTGATGCCATGCGCCACACAGTGACAAATATGATTGGGACTCTGCCGCCTCAATTTTTTGCTGTAACTGTCACAACGGTAATGAAATACTCATTTTCAACCGTGAAGTCGCGACATGTTACTAATTAATCATTTTCCTCAACACAGGTTGCTGAAAATCTGGCACAGCTTATGTACAGCGTTTTGATGACTGGATACATGTTCAGGAATGCACAGTATCGTCTGGAACTGCAACAGAGCCTGGAGCAGATTGCTCTTCCTGAACCCAAAGAAGAAAAGGTTCTTCTCACTTCTCACATGGATATATTGATTCAACAATTGTGCTGATATTTCAGTATCGAAATGATTCCACTTGCCTTAAAAGAACAAGAAACTCGTTTTAGTGTTTAGCAACTTATAATGTTTCATATATAGTGAAATTTACATTGTTTTATAGTCTCAAAATGATCCCAGCAATTATCTTACAGAAATATTGATCGGTTGATCATAGCAATGTTATGTATATATTGATCTATCATTGCATAAACACTCCAACCTTGATATTTTATAGTGTTTATTAGTAGACCTGACTGAAAGAGTTGGTCAATTACTTTTTGTTGTTGCACTGAAATTTATATGAAACTACTGATGGGTAGCAATTGATTCCAATTTGAATGAGTTCAAATATATGATTGCAAGAAGTGCGATCTTTAGAGTCGTATTAGCTGTCGTCTT
Source organism: Triticum dicoccoides (assembly GCF_002162155.2). Classification (NCBI taxonomy): domain Eukaryota; kingdom Viridiplantae; phylum Streptophyta; class Magnoliopsida; order Poales; family Poaceae; genus Triticum; species Triticum dicoccoides. The sequence continues at coordinate 723,496,077 of NC_041391.1, forward strand.
CACATACAAGCTCGTTACTTTGATGGTTGTGGTCACCTGATGTTTTGACAGCTTTATTTCACATGTAGCAGTAGGACTAAATTCTGTTTGCTAAGAAATCTATTCAGTTATCATAATTAGTGGTGTTACCTAGTGCTTATCTTACCCTAAGATGTTGCCACTGTGAGCTGATTGACCTGCCTAGACACCCCACCACATAGAATTGCCTTGCTTGTATCGGTATCACTGCTCAGGGAGCAAATTACATCCGTGCCGCTCCGTACTAGCTTTTGGTTATTGCCTTAAAACATTGCAAAGATATGCTGGTGAGATGGTCGATTGACTAGTGTATTTGCACTTATTACTTGATGATTGTCCTAGTTTCTAGAATCTAGAATCATGTCCATTGACTTCCTAGCAATACACTTGTGTTGTTTTGACCATTCTGAAAGATTTCTGCCTAATATATATGTTTGGTTCCATAAATAGTAAATTCATGAAAAAGGCACATGTTGATTCCCAATATTTGTAGTTGTTTGGTTTCGATCGTACGGTGGTTGTGTAATATGCATGCCTGGCATGTGTAGGGTTCAGAAGATTACGCACCTGGAACCCAGAAAAAGGTGAGCGGGGAAGTGATCCGGTGGAACAAGGTCACAGGACCAGAAAAGATTGATGCTGTAAAATATATAGAGTTGCTTGAAGCAGAAATTGATGAACTGAGCCGTCAAGTTGCTAGGAAATCATCTCAAGGAAGCAATGAGCTCCTGGAATACCTGAAAACTCTAGAACCTCAAAATCTGAAGGTATGTCTTGACAATCGTAGCTTAAACAGATATATATATATATATATATACTTGAAGTTTTGCGTCTTTTGTTGGAGAAAAGCTTTGAATTTCCATCTCAGGTACTAGTGACTATGTGTACCATTTTGCCAGGCTTTTGATTGTAGCCAATTTGATTGATGGTCTAGCTTTAGCTAATGCTGATTTGATTTCCGTTGTAGGAACTTGCAAGTAGTGCGGGTGAGGACGTCGTGTTTGCTATGAATGCATTCATAAAGCGTCTGTTGGCCGTCTCGGACCCTGCACAAATGAAGGTAAAATGAATCCTGCACCAGCACTCCCCACTAGTTTCGGTGGCTTATAGAGAAGCATGTGTATGTATGTATATGTTGTCGCTTACTTGGCATGAATGGTGATGCAGACGGCGGTGTCGGAGACGAGCGGTGCTCAGCTGGCGAACCTGCTGTTCTGGCTGATGATGGTCGGGTACAGCATGCGCAACATCGAGGTGCGTTTTGACATGGAGAGAGTGCTGGGAGCCGCCCCCAAGATGGGTGGGGAGCTGCCGCCTGGCCCTGGAGACAACACGCAGACACAACTATAGCTGCTAGATTGGTTCAGTTGCAGATTTGTTAGTTTGGTCTGCTGAGATGTTTTTGTAGGGATATATGTTGTTCTGGCTTGGCTGGTATTCAGATAGCAAAAGAATTTCTTACAAACCTTCAGGCTTGGCGGGGTTGAATACATACACACTTGAAAACCAACAGGGGGATTTGTCAAGATGTCCTTCCAAACAGGTAAAATATGAATTAAGCATATTTTTTAGGGTATCTTATTCCATTTGGTTTTTGCCTTTTCAGAGTTGATTACTTTTGTTTTGTGTCTGCGAAACATTTTTATTTATTTGTCTTGAAAATGAAATGAAGAACATTTACCTTGTTGAATGAACTTTTCCTCACCGGCCGTTCTTCAAGATGTTGTCTAGTGTTCATGTATGGCATGGCAGCGGTGAAGTGAGCAGGTCTGGCACCCGTAATATATCTCGCGGGCTGCAGCCACCTGCCTTACATACCAAACCTTGCTCCCTTAGATCTTCATCAGGCCTTGTTCGGTTAAACCTCTCCTGGAGGGGATTGAAGAGGTTTGGAGGGGATTGGATAAGATTTTGACTTGTCTGGGATTTAATCCACCCCAATCCACTTCATTCCCCTTCAATTTTATTGCAACCGAACAAGCCCTCAGGAAGGTGGGTTTCTTCTTGTGAACATACAAGGACATGAGGGTGTACTGCGAAACCTCCAGCATACTAGTGCTCCCTTATGAACATAGAATGCCATCCATTCATGTACTCGTTGACGAATCTCAGGCATGGAAACGCACAGACCCAAGGCCAGCAACAACTCCAGCATATATACTAGTGCAAGAGAACCATGCTAAGAGGATGTGTGGCTCGTGGCCAAGAGGACCACCCAAGGCTAAGGCCAGCAACGGAAGCAAAACCACCAACAGAAACTCAATAATTAAATGTGACTGACTCTCCAACTCTGGTGTACAGGATATTGAATGTATCATGGAGGCACGTTTGCAACATCTTGCATGATGCACTTGTCTTCTTCTTCTTCTTCTTCTTCTTCCTCTTCTTCTTCTTCTTCTTCCTCTTCTTGTATTGATGGTCCTGTAGATATCGTAGCCGACCACCATCTGGAGCGGACAGGTCCACAAAGTAATCCATGTGTCTGATTGCTATCACCGCAGGCAGCTGGGACCCTTGTTGGTGACATCTCGCTGCGCACATCCTTGCCTTTGCTTGTGTCACATATTCATCAAGGGATCGCTCCATCTTCTGCCCCTTCTGGTAGGGACACATCTATGGAAGCCAACATCTGGCTATAGCTACCTCTCCTGAGAGCCCATGGCTTGAGGCTAAACCCTAACCCTAACCCGTTAGTCCCGGTTAGTGCTGGTTCCAACGGCTAGGCGGGCGGCACTCGTTAGTCCCGGTTCGTGTTCAACCTCTAGTATAGGTTTGTGTAATATGAAATTATAAAAAACAGCAAGGTAGCAAGTGGTAAAAGTGAGCGAAAATGGTATTACAATGCTTTGAAACAAGGCCTATGGTTCATACTTTCACTAGTGCAACTTCTTTCAACAATGATAACATAATTAGATCATATAACAATCCCTCAACATGCAACAAATAGTCGCTCCAAAGTCACTAATAGTGGAGAACAAACGAAGAGATTATTGTAGGGTATGAAACCTCAGAGTTATTCTTTCCGATCAATCCATTTGGCTATTCCTATAAGTGTCACAATCAGCCCTAGAGTTCCTAGTAAAATAACACCTTAAGACACACATCAACCAAAACCCTAATGTCACCTCAAGTATCCGCGGGTTTGATTATATGATATGCATCATATAATCTCATATTCGTCTACTCAAACCAACACACAAAGAACTTCATAGAGTGCCCCAAAGTTTCTACCGGGGAGTCAAAGACGAAAACGTGTGCCAACCCCTATGCATAGATTCCCAAGGTTACGGAACCCACAAGTTGATCACCAAAACATACATCAAGTGAATCAATAGAATACCACATTGTCACCACGGGTATCCCACACAAGACATACATCAAGTGTTCTCAAATCCTTAAAGACTCAATCCGATAAGATAACTTCAAAGGGAAAACTCAATCCATTACAAGAAGATAGAGGGGGAGAAACATCATAAGATCCAACTATAATAGCAAAGCTCGCGGTACATCAAGATCGTGCCAAATCAAGAACACGAGAGAGAGAGAGAGAGAGAGAGAGAGATCAAACACATAGCTACTGATACATACACTCAGCCCTGAGGGTGAACTACTCCCTCATTGTCATGGAGAGCGCCGGGATGATGCAAAAGGCCACCGGTGATGGATCCCCCCTCCGGCAGGCTGCCGGAACAGGGTCCCGATTGGTTTTTGGTGGCTACATAGGCTTGCGGCGGCAGAACTCCCGATCTTCGTTTTGTTCTAGAAGTTTGGGGATATATAGGAGGTGTTTGCGTCGGGAACAAGTCAGGGGGGTCCACGAGACAACCATGAGGTAGGGGGCGCGCCCTCTAGCCTCGTGGTTGACTCAGGACTCTTCTGGTTCATCTCTGATGCGCCGTGGGCTTGTTCTGGTCCAAAAATAATCTTTGTAAATTTTTAGGTCAATTGGATTCTGTTTGATATTCCTTTTCTGCGATACTCAAAAACAAGAAAAAAACAGAAACTGGCACTGGGCTCTATATTAATAGGTTAGTCCCAAAAATCATATAAAATAGCATATAAATGTATATAAAATAGCATATAAATGCATTCATAAAGCGTGTCGGACCCTGCGCAAATGAAGGTAAAATGAAACCAGCACCAGCACTCGCGGTAGTTTCAGTTGCTGACAGAGACGGTTGCATGGTGTCGCTGAGTTGGTGTGAGTGGAGTGGAGTGGTGTTGTAGACGGCGGTTTCAAAGACGAGGTGGCGAACCTGCTGTTCTGGGTGATGATGGTCGGGTACAGCATGCGCAACATCGAGGTGCGTTTCGACACGGAGAGAGTGCCCCCAAGAATAAGATAGGTGGCGAGCTTCCACCTGGCCCTGCTGCTTTCCATTTCATTTTCTTTTCTTTTTTTAACAAAAAGAAAAAAAGAAAAGAGATGGCAATTTTATTCAACCAGCACATCTGACTCCGAGAGTAGAGTCCAGCTGAATACAAACCGCGAAGGTTCCGGAGCTCTTATTAGCAATGACCTTCTCTTTCTATTAGAGTGATGTATGTATCTATCTATCTATCTACTATCTATCCCATTCTCCAGTGCCCAATTAAGCATGGCAGAAAGAACATTTCATTGCAGAATAGTACGTAATATTTCCATCCATCTTCTTCTATTCTATGTGCCGTTGAACCAGCTCCGTAATCTCGCAGCAGGCTGCCTTACATACCAAGCCTTGCTAACATAACATACTCCCTTAGACGTTCCAAGAAAGCAAGCTTCATCAGGAAGGTGGGTTTCTTCTTGCCAACATAAAACACGACATGAGGTGAGGTCCTACTGTGAAACCATGTCATGTCATGCCATCCGTTCACAGCTTAGTCGAGGAGGAATTTTAGACAAGGAATATATGCAACTGAAGATAATTCCAAAACACAAGGGCACTCACAACTCCAGCAGAGTAGCGCAAGAGAAGAGGATGTATGTCAGCTTGAAGAGATTAGGGATGCATGCTTGTGGCTCGTGGCGAAGAGGATCGTCACGGAAGATGCTAAAGCCAGGAAGGGAAGCAAAATCATTGAGCAACACTCAATACGTGTGAATGCCACTCCAATTCTTCTTCTTCTTCTTCTTCTTCTTCTTCTTCTTCTTCTTGTGGAGGGGGAGGCGGATTCTGAAGATATCACAGCAGGCTGAAGGCGCTCAATGTCAATTGGCTGTTAGAATATAATCAACTTTGTAATCCGGTAGTTAGGTTTAAGCTTCGATCCTTATCTTGTAGGATAGCTAACTTGAGGATCAAGCTTAACCAACTACCGAATCATGTTAGAATATAACACGCAACGCGTCCCTGCTAGGCATACGCTTCAAGCCATCTTTCATGGTATTCAGAGCCTATCTCCTCTAAAGCATATCTCTCGTAGCCATGGTCTCCTCAAGCTCCGCTGTCACCGCGCCTACCCTCATCCCCATAGCCGATCGACTCCATCGCTCCAACTTTCTGGTATGGCGCGCGCAAGCCATGACAGCCATCCGTGGGGCGCAGCTCGTCTCCTACCTTGATCCAGATCGGGAGCAGCCGGAGCAGAAGCTCCGCGACAAGGACGGCAAGCCCACGGACGTGCCCAACCCTGCATGCGACATCGACAAGGCTCGAGATTCTCAGGTGCTGAGCTTCATCTTCAACTCCATCTCAGCTCCCGTCATGGTTCAGGTGGCACACTGTGACACGGCGGCCGAAGCATGGGCCGCCATCAGGGAGATCTTCATCTCCCAAACCCAGGCGCACGTCGTCAACACCAGAATCGCCCTCTCCACCACCAAGAAGGGCAACTCGACGATGTCCGAGTACATCGGGCGCATGAAGGCGCTCGGTGATGAGATGGCATCGGTGGGCAAGCCGCTCACCGACGACGACATGGTGTCCTACATCCTGGCGGGACTCGACTACGACTACGTGTCCTTCGTCTCCACGATCTGCGCTCGTACTCAGCAAATCAAGGTGAGCAAGCTTTACTCGCAGCTAATCAGCTTTGAAAGCAGGCTGGCCATGTTTGAAGGTGGAGGGCAGTCCTCCCACTCCTCTGCCAACACCGTGTCTTGCGACGGACGCGGTGGATCCAACCGCGGTGGTGGCCGCGGTGGCAACGGTGGCCGCAATGGAGGCGGCCGTGGCAATGGAGGCGGAGGACGTGGTCGCGGCGGCGGCCGCGGTTATGGAGGAGGCCGCAATGATCTGCCTGAGGTCTTCTGCCAAATCTGCACCAAGCCAAACCACACGGCCATGGAGTGCTATCGTCGTTTTGATGTCTCCTTCAACAAGGAGAAAACTGCAGCAGCCGTCAACACCAACTCCTCCTACGGAGTGGACACAAATTGGTATGTGGACTCAGGTGCAATAGACCACATTACCAGCGAGCTCGACAAGCTCACCGTCCGTGACAAGTACAATGGACATGATCAAGTAAATGTGCCAAACGGCGCAGGTATGAAGATTTCCCATATAGGTCATGCATATGTTCGTACCCCTACTCGTAATCTTCATCTCAAAAATATTCTGCATGTGCCCAAAGCCACTAAAAACTTGATCTCTGCTCATCGTCTAGCCAATGACAACCATGTGTTTCTTGAAACTCATCCTCATTTTTTCTTTGTCAAGGACAAGGCAACGAGGAAAACCCACCTCCATGGCGGGTGTAGAAACGGGCTCTATCCCCTACCATCAGCTCCAATAAGCTCGGGCAGACATGCACTTGGCGCCACTAAGATATCTCCATCAAGGTAGCACGATCGTTTAGGACATCCATCTTCGGCAATAGTTCAACATGTTCTTAGACACAATCAAATTTCCTTTTCTAGCAAAGAGTTGAATAAAGAGGGAGTGTGTGATGCTTGTCAACAAGGCAAGAGCCATCAACTTCCCTACCCAAATTCTAGTAGTATTTCAAAAGCTCCTTTAGAGCTAGTTTTCTTTGATGTATGGGGGCTGCCCGAGATTCAATAATAAGAAAAATTATTATGTGAGTTTCATCGATGATTTCAGCAAATTCACATGGATATATATCCTCAAGCATAGATCAGAAGTTTTCAAAGTGTTTCATGAGTTTCAAGCACTAGTTGAACGACTTTTTGATCGCAAGATTATCACCATGCAAACGGATTGGGGTGGTGAGTATGAGCGCCTCAACTCCTTCTTTCGTCAAGTAGGGATCACACATCATGTATCATGCCCACATGCCCATCAACAGAATGGGTCAGCTGAGAGAAAACATAGGCACATTATGGATGTGGGTCTCTCACTTTTAGCTCATGCTTCCATGCCCTTAAAATTTTGGGGCGAGGCTTTTCTAGCTGCCACCTATCTTATCAATCGTACTCCTAGCAAAGTGATTAATCTTGACACTCCTTTGGAAAAATTGTTTCATGAAAAACCCAACCAACATGCCCTACGCACCTTTGGTTGTGCGTGCTGGCCAAATCTCCGACCCTTTCATGCTGAGAAGCTAGAGTTCCGTTCAAAACAATGTGTTTTTCTTGGCTATAGCAATCTCCATAAAGGGTTCAAGTGTCTAGATGTCAAAGAAGGACGTGTCTATATCTCTCGAGATGTTATCTTTGACGAAACTATTTTTCCATTTGCCTCACTAAATCCAAATGCCGACGTTCCTCTTCGTTCCAAAGTTCTTCTTCTTGCAGAAACTGCTTCATCTGAACCTCTTGATCATGGGGGCGAACAGACAGCTGATCTTCTGGTTAATCTTCATAAAAATCCTGCTGTAAATTTTGGTGGAAATTCTGTTTTTGGCTATGATATTATGCAGCAGACAGGCGTGGAACACGATGTAGATTCAGGTATTGCGCCGGATCCAGCCAGCGGCGATCCCGGGGAAGATCCTCCCTCGCCTACCGTGCCAGACGGCGGGATTCGCACCGCATCAGCCTCGGGAGCGGGCGATCCAACGTCGCCACGACGCGTGTCCCCTCGCGGGCCCGTGGGCACAGGCGCTGTCGCGCACTCAGGGTCAGGTGGACCCACAAGCAGCGAGGCGCTGCTCTCCACACGCCAAGTGGTGTGGTCCCCTCCGCATGGTGACGCGGGCCAATCAGGCGCGCCGTAGGCGGGCGACAACATCCGCCTCGGATCTGCGGCTACCGGCCCAGGTGCGGACGCTGGAGATGGCGACAGGATCCGCATTGGATTTGGTGCGGCCGGGTCAGGTTCTGGATCCACTGCGCAAGGCCCCGGATCCTCTGTGCAGTCGCCTTCTGCGTGATTTCTGCGTCGCCACCAAGAACAAGATCTCAGCTTGGTATTTTGAAACCAAAAGTACGTACGAACGGTACGGTCAGGTATGACAAAGGGCGTCATTTTGCTGGTCTTGCTGTCACAGGAGAACCAAATACTTTAGTAGAGGCATTGGAAAATAAAAATTGGAAAAATGCAATGAATGAGGAATATAATGCTCTCATGAAAAATAGAACATGGCATCTAGTTCCTCCAGTAAAGGGGAGAAACTTAATTGACTGCAAGTGGGTCTATATAATTAAAAGAAAGGCAAATGGAGAAATAGACAGATACAAGGCTGGACTAGTTGCAAAGGGGTTTAAACAAAGATATGGTATAGATTATGAAGATACCTTTAGCCCTGTTGTGAAAGCAGCTACTGTTAGACTTGTTCTGTCCATTGCAGTATCAAACAATTGGAGTCTTCATCAATTGGATGTGCAGAATGCGTTTCTTCATGGCGTTCTAGAGGAAGAAGTGTATATGAGACAACCACCTAGGTATGAGGTAAAGGACAAGTATCATTATGTATGCAGGCTTGATAAGGCTTTGTATGGTTTGAAACAAGCACCTAGAGCATGGTACTCTAGGCTGAGTGTGAAACTCCAAAGACTTGGTTTTCAGCCATCCAAAGCTGACACATCACTGTTCTTCTACAGAAAAGGCAAAATCACCATTTTCATGCTAGTATATGTTGATGATATTATTGTTGCAAGCTCATCGCAGGATGCAACCAAAGCATTGCTTGAAGATCTAAGGAGAGACTTTGCTCTTAAAGATCTTGGTGATTTGCACTACTTCTTGGGAATAGAAGTAAAAAGAGTTAAAGATGGCATAGTCTTGAGTCAAGAAAAGTATGTGTCAGACGTGCTAAAACGAGCAGGTGTGATGAATTGCAAAGTGTCAAATATGCCTCTCTCAACTTCTGAAAAACTATCTAAGGAAGAAGGAGAGCCTTTAAGTGCTGAAGATTCTACAAACTATAGAAGTGTTGTAGGCGCTTTGCAATATCTAACACTTACAAGACCTGATATATCTTTTCCTATTAATAAAGTATGTCAGTTCTTGCATGCTCCCACCTTTGCACATTGGACAGCAGTGAAAAGAATCTTGAGATACTTAAGAGGTACTGTGAGTACAGGGTTGAAAGTCACAAGGTCAATGTCAACTTTGGTGAGTGCATTCTCTGATGCTGATTGGGCAGGTTGCCCTGATGATAGAAAATCAACAGGGGCTTTGCTATTTTCTTTGGACCAAATCTTATATCATGGAGTGCACGGAAACAAGTTACTGTGTCAAGATCAAGTACAGAAGCTGAGTACAAAGCTTTGGCTAATGCCACGGCAGAGTTGATATGGGTTCAAACCTTGTTGAATGAGCTACGTGTTAATCACTCTCCTGTTGCACGGTTGTGGTTACATATCTATCAGCAAATCCAGTGCTTCATGCTAGAACAAAACACATCGAGGTAGATTATCACTTTGTGCGAGAAAGGGTAGCTAAGAAGCTTCTTGATATTCGGTTCATTCCCACTAATGATCAAGTTGCAGATGGTTTCACTAAAGCCTTATCATGGCGCAAGTTAGAAGAGTTCAAGAACAATCTCAACTTGATGAAGTTATGATTGAGGGGGTGTGTTAGAATATATTGTATGTATATACGGTTGTGTATATAAAACCGTATATACTCTTGGTGTTGCGTGCGTAATCAACTTTGTAATCCGGTAGTTAGGTTTAAGCTTCGATCCTTATCTTGTAGGATAGCTAACTTGAGGATCAAGCTTAACCAACTACCGAATCCTATAAACCCTAGCCTATGGCTATATATAACACGCAACGCGTTCCTGCTAGGCATACGTTTCAAGCCATCTTTCATTGGCCACCCACCACACCCGTCATTCGTTGCTGATGGCGGTTGAAGAGGGTGGCAAGGGCATAGATGGCCTCCTATCCTATATATGCACGCCATCCACACCACCATCACTCTCAACCAACTGCGTGGAGTCCATATGGAGAAGAAGAGGAAGAACTGGACACATAGGCTGCTGAGCACCAGGACACGTAGTTGCCACTCCTCCCACCATTCCAGAGCCCCTGAGACGTACGAGACCCATCTCCGGGCCGCGTAACTCCATCTCCTTCTCCCTCTACCTCTCACACGCACCCGAAAGCTCTCGCTCAATATATAGTACTCACCAAAGCAGAGAAGGTGCTTGTATGGGCTGGGCTTATGATGTTTGCTTTTGCTGTTGGCTTGGGCATATGTATGTATGTTGCTTTATTCCTCATGTTGCCTAAAGAAAGAAATAAAGAAATAAAGATGCCTGGTCCTAATTAAATGAAGAGAGGAATCATATGATCCTTTACTTGCATGTTGAGTTAACGTCTTTATCTGCCGCCCTAAAGCATGCAGCAGGTCGAGGCAAACAAGATTTAATTTTTCTTTTGAACACAGTACAGACGCAAGCGGTGTCCTCCCACTGAAAGCGTATTGCCGAAAATCCTGAAATAAAACCAGGAATAAATGTGAGCATCAGGACTTGAACGAGGACTTGATACTTTAATGCTATAGTTGGGTTTTACCTTAATGATCTTTAGTAGTTGCGAATGCTTGCTAAAGTTCAAATCATAAGTGCATATTATCCAAGAAGAGAAAGTATGTTAGCTTATGCCTCTCCCTCAAATGAAATTGCAATAGTGATTACCGGTCTAGTTATCGATTGCCTAGGGACAAATAACTTTCTCGTGACAAAAAGCTCTCTACTAAAACTAACTTAGTCGTGTCTTTATCTCAACAGCCCCTAGTTTATTTTACGTGCTCTTTATATTCTTGCAAACCTATCCAACAACACTTCTAGTTTCATACTTGTTCTAGGTAAAGCGAACGTTAAGCGTGCATAGAGTTGTATCGGTGGCCGATAGAACTTGAGGGAATATGCGTTCTACCTTTAGCTCCTCGTTGGGTTCGACACTCTTAATTATCGAAAGAGGTTACAATTGACCCCCTATACTTGTGGGTTATCACTGCCGGGCAGGGCCCGACAGCCGCGCCTTACGGGTAGTACTTACGGAGATACTCAATATTCCATGAGTTTTGCAACTGAATGCCATCTCCGGTCTCCAGACACACCGCGCCAGGTCTGGTGACTCGTACCACCCGGTAAGGGCCTTCCCACTTCGGCGATAACTTGTTTGTACCCTTGGCCGACCGAACGCACCAAAGGACAAGCTCGCCTTCCTCAAAACACCAGGCATGAACCCTACGGCTATGATATCAACGCAGGGCTTGCTGATAGCGTGCAGCACGCATAGCGGCCCGGAGATGATTCTCCTCGAGTAGCACAGCGTCGTCACGCTGGTGCTGATCTTGCACTACTTAATCATAGGCAAGCACTCGAGGAGTCCCGTAAATGAGTTCCGTGGGGATAACTGCGTCTGCCCCATAGACTACGGAGAATGGAGTCTGCCCGGTAGCTCGATTTGGTGTCTTTCAGAGGGACCAAAGAACTACCAGGAGATCGTCAATCCATCGCTTGCTGATGGAGTCTTGGACTAAGGGGTCCTCGAGCGTCCGACCTGTTATACATGGGCCGGACTGATGGGCTGTGAATAGGGATGAAAACGGCGCAGAAACTGATGGAACTGGTTGCTATCATATTTGTTTTCATATTTTTTTTACAGAAGCGGAAACGAATACAGAAACCCTGGAAACGAATACGGAAACAAATACTATCGGAAACAAATACGGAGCGAATATAGAGCGGACGCGGAAACAAAACTGTGTGTTGACCGGAACTTAAACCCCCTTGAATCATAGAGAAATACAGACAAAAAACAAACAAATTGATGGAATTCTTAACATGGCTACAAATTAATATGGTTGTGTCGGTAACATAGGGTAGTATTGTAGTAGTACATGACAATTCCGTATATAGTCTAGCTGAGTATGTGTGTGGTAGTAAAAGTTAGTACTCAAATGATACATTCTGCTCATTCTACTCATTGTATCATTGTGTGTTGTTTGGTAGTTGGCTATGAAGTAGCCATGAGGCTATAGTAGAAACAAAAATTCCATATTAACAGAAACAGAAAGTTCCCTTTCCACGTGTGTTCCACCGGAAAGCACCATTCCGTTTTTGTTTTCGGTTCCGCATAAAAATTCCATTTCCATTTCCATTTTGTAAATTTCCATTTCCGTTTTCATATTTCCTCTCCGTTTCCATTTTTCCTCCGGAAAAGCAGAAACTTTCCACTCCATTTTCATCCTTAGCTGTGAAGATAAAAAGACCGAAGAATCCACCCATGTCCGGATGGGACTCTCCTTGGCGTGGAAGGCAAGCTTGGCAATGAAATATGAAGATTCCTTTTTCTGTAACCGACTTTGTACAACCCTAGCCCCCTCCGGTATCTATATAAACCGGAGGGCTTAGTCCGGATCGGCAGATATACAATCATAGTCATACAGGCTAGACTTCTAGGGTTTTAGCCATTACAATCTCGTGGTAGATGAACTCTTGTAATACTCATATTCATCAAGATCAATGAAGCAGGAAGTAGGGTATTACCTCCATAGAGAGGGCCCGAACCTGGGTAAATATTATTTCCCCCGTCTCCTGTTACCATCGATCCTAGACGCACAGTTCGGGACCCCCTACCCGAGATCCGCCGGTTTTGACACTGACATTGGTGCTTTCATTGAGAGTTCCACTGTGCCGTCATCAAGAGGTTTGATGGCTCCTTCGATCATATACAACGACGTTGTCCAAGGGGAAGTCTTCCTCCCCGGACAAATCTTCATATTCGGCGGCTTCGCACTGTGGGCTAACTCGCTTGGCCATCTGGAGTAGATCAAAAGCTACGCCCCTGGCCATCAGGTCAGATTTGGGAGCTTGAATTACGTCGCGGACATCCGCGGAGACTTGATCTCCGACAGATTCGAGACCGCGGAAGCCGCTCCCCGCCATCACGATGAACATGACGTAAATCTGTCATCGGACCACACCCAGGAGATAGCACATGTAACTGCTCTGGCCTTAGATCCGGTGCAGATCGTGTCGTACGACGATGGGAAGCTCAACCCCGCCTCGGATGTCGCAGTCCCAGCGGCGTCGGAGCCGCACATAGACCCAACCTTGAGTGGAGTCTGTGTCATCGGAGCCCCGGACTCATCTTCGGCTATAGATTCTGAATTATACGCGTCCACAAGCGTCGAGCTCGATCATTCATCAGTCGTCGAATTCAACTCCGCGGACATCTTCCGGCACTCGCCGTTGGGCGATGTGCTAAACTCATTAAAAAGTCTATCCTTAGTGGGGGACTCACAGACGAATTATATCCGGTTCGAACTGGAGGCTGATGACGGAGAGTTTTGTTTCCCACCCACAGCCCACTTCATAGCCACTGTTGAGGACTTAACCGACCCACTTCATAGCCACTAGGTTAAATAGGTAGTTTAATTAGGTTCATTGGATTAACAAGCTAGGTTAAGTAGGTTGGCTAGGTTAGAGGAAAATTTTATTTTAGAGCATTAGGTCATAAGGGTTAGAGAAATGGAGTTCCTTTGCAATTTAATTGGGTTCTGTCCTAGGCAGAGAAGGGTTAGAGATAATAATGTGTGTTTGTGTGAGAGAGAGGAATAACTAGATCAATATAATTTGGGTTCTGTCCTAGCTAGGCAGAGAAGTGTTTAGTGAGGTCATTTTGCAAAGGTTTTTGATTTTTGAAAGACTACTATTTTTCAAGGAAAAGAATTTAGGCAAATTTTATTTTAAACATGATCCCTTCCTAGACTTTTATTGTTGATTATATCTTTTCATTGAAGTGGTAATGTTATATCTTTTCATTGAAGTTGTTCGATTGTGCCCAAGTGGCTTTGTTGTTTCCAGGGAATGATGCTGAGTGGCCTATGTTTTGCCGGAATGTTGATTCATTTATGTTCCGGCAAATTTCAGGTTCTCGATTTGTCCACTTTTTAGCAAAGGTCATGCCGAAATTTCCCGTGAATTTCGGCATGACTTGTGCTACAAACTAGGACATATCGAGTGTCCGGGATTTTCCGCACCAGGAAGGAGTCAACGTTCCTGCAAAACAATAGGCCTTTTTATGTCATTATTCATTTTATTAGGTCTAAAATTAATTGACTGCATTTAATCATAGGAAACACGGCTAGCAACGATGAAGGACAGGGTTCTGGTGATTGCGACGACGTCTACCGAGTGGCAGACGAATTTTTAGCCTTGCCGACGATCAACCAATGTTGTTGCTGGGCCCACTGAAATCGACACGCGGACCGGTGCTGAGACTGAGACCGACGCTGTGACTCAGACCGGAATCGAGACCGGCGCTGAGACTGAGACTGGCGCTGCCTCGGGGAGCGGAGCCGATGTAGAACCGAAAGCAATGAGGCAACGACTTCCTAACAAACTCAAGACTACTAGACTGGTGGTCACGAAGGTGGACGACGGCAATTTTGAGCCAAAGGCGCCCGAGGAAGCGCACGCGTGCTACGGCAATCAAATAGGCTGCATCGTACGGACAAGTGGCTCATGTGATGATGTGACGATGCATGTGCATAGATCATAGATGGCCAAGAAGTGCTATGCCAGGAGTATATATACGACAAGTGGCCGGACTGTCAGGCCCAGGTGTACCGGTTTCCGGTTTCCGAGCGACAGGCAGTAGTTAGTTTAGGTTCAAGCTAATGTGAGAGAGGGATACGAACTCATGTACTCAAAGTGATAGCTCTTCTCGCGTATATCATTGTTTAGATGGATGACGATGTATTTGCAAGTAATCGAGACTTGTATCGCCATTTTCGAAATGACGACAAGGGACCACTTTGTGTTGGATGATGATTATGATGATGACATGATTTGATGAGACTAATTGTATGTATATGCTATGATTACATTTGTATGTGTATGATATGCTAAATATTATTGTATAAAGCCTATTCAAATACAAAAAAAATATGCAGGGAAAAAAACTAATAAAACTAGTAGTAGCGAGGGGGGGAAATTTAGCAGTAGCGCCGCCTTACCAGTAGCGCTTCCCTGTAAACAGCGCTGCAGATAATATCAGCAGCGCCCTTTTCTAAAGAGCTCTACATCTATTCATGTATATTTGTAGAGCGGGACAACAGGCGCTACTGCTATACGTTAGCTGTAGCGCCTTATTAGTAGCGCCGGTCCCCGCGCTACTGAGAGGCCCAAAACCCGCGCTGCTGCTAGGCTTTTCCCTAGTAGTGATACATTGAAATTTATTGAGAGATCATCTTATAATGCTACCGTCAATCAAGAAAAATAAGATGCATAAAGGATAAACATCACATGCAATCAATATAAGTGATATAATATGGCCATTATCATCTTGTGCTTGTGATGTCCATCACCGAAGCACCGTCATGACCACCATCGTCACCGGCGCGACACCTTGATCTCCATCGTAGCATCGTTGTCGTCTCGCCAACTATTGCTTCTACGACTATCGCTACCGCTTAGTGATAAAGTAAAGCAATTACAGGGCGATTGCATTGCATACAATAAAGCGACAGCCATATGGCTCCTGCCAGTTGCCGATAACTTTGTTATAAAACATGATCATCTCATACAATAAAATTTAGCATCATGTCTTGACCATATCACATCACAACATGCCCTGCAAAAACAAGTTAGAGGTCCTCTACTTTGTTGTTGCAAGTTTTACGTGGCTGCTACGGGCACCGTTCTTACCTACGCGTCAAAACCACAACGATAGTTCGACAAGTTAGTGTTGTTTTAACCTTCTCAAGGACTGGGCATAGCCACACTCGGTTCAACTAAATTTGGAGAAACTGACACCCGCCAGCCACCTATGTGCAAAGCACGTCGGTAGAACCAGTCTCGCGTAAGCGTACGCGTAATATCGATCCGGGCCGCTTCATCCAACAATACCGCCGAACCAAAATAAGACATGCTGGTAAGCAGTATGACTTATATCGCCAACAACTCACTTGTGTTCTACACGTGCATATAACATCTACGCATAAAACCCGTCTCGGATGCCACTGTTGTGGAACATAGTAATTTCAAAAAAATTCCTACGCACACGCAAGATCATGGTGATGCATAGCAACGAGAGGGGAGAGTGTTGTCCACGTACCCTCATAGACCGAAAGCGGAAGCATTAGCACAACGCGGTTGATGTAGTCGTACGTCTTCACGATCCGACCAATCAAGTACCGAACGTACGGCACCTCCGAGTTCAGCACGCGTTCAGCTCGATGACGTCCCACGAACTCCGATCCAGCAGAGCTTTGCGGGAGTGTTTCGTCCGCACGACGGTGTGATGACGGTATTGATGATGCTACCGACGCAGGGCTTCGCCTAAGCACCGCTACGATATTATCAAGGTGTAATATGATGGAGGGGGGCACCGCACACGGCTAAGAGATAAATGATCAATTATTGTGTCTAGAGGTGCCCCCTGCCCCCGTATATAAAGGAGCAAGGGGGGAAGGCGGCCGGCCTGGAGGAGGGTACACCAAGGGGGGCGTCCTACTCCCACCGGGAGTAGGACTCCTCCTTTCCTTGTAGTAGTAGGAGAAGGGGGAAAGGGAGAGAGAGAGAGAGGAAGGAAAGGGGGGCGCCGTGCCCCCCCCCCTCCTTGTCCAATTTGGACTAGAGGGGGAGGGGGCGCGCGGCCTACCCTGGCCGCCCCTCCTCTTCTCCACTAGGGCCCATGAGGCTCAATAAACCCCCCGGGGGGTTCCGGTAACCCCCTGGTACTCCGGTATATGTCTGAAACCATCCGAAACCATTCCGGTGTCCAAACATAGTCATCCAATATATCGATCTTTACATCTCGACCATTTCGAGACAGGACTCCAAACTACCTTCGGTACATCAAAACACAAAAACTCATAATACCGATCGTCACCAAACTTTAAGCATGCGGACCCTACGGGTTCGAGAACTATGTAGACATAACCGAGACTCGTTTCCGGTCAATAACCAAGCAGAACCTAGATGCTCATATTGGTTCCCACATATTCTAGGAAGAACTTTATCGGTCAAACCGCATAACTACATACGAACATAGTCATCCAATATATCGATCTTTTGGAAGCACAATTGCGCTTCTTGATAATTGAAAAGCACAACAAGTGCTTCCACAAGAAACATAATTGTGCATCCAAAAAAAGGAAAAAGCATAATTGTGCTTCTGGTGTCCCTTTTTTGGGGTTTCCATTGTTTTCTGGTTTTCGGCCTTCGTTTTTCCTGTTTTTTTTAATTCCCGGTGTTTTCCTTTTCTTTCGTTGAAACCTATTAACATGGGATCTACTTTCAGAGATCTGAACGCAAGAAATTCAATGGTGAAAATGGTCTGTGATTTGGATGCCTGGTTCAAGAGATGATCGTGCAAAAGTTGTCGCAACCCCACATGATTGACTTCAACGAACTCCGGAGTGAATACTGTAACCGATGTTGATTATAGCTGGCAATGACGATGTTTCTATATCGTTATGTTGTTAAAGGCATTGCTCGGATACGCTCGGTCTGATTCTTCGGGGTGAAAATTCAGATTCTGACCTTAGTGGTTGGATCCGATGATGGTGGCGCATGAGAATAGCTACCTTCCCGAAGGCTTTGCTATTGGAAGACCTCATTGTCCTTGTGATGCCATTGGATGATTGGTGCAGATATGGTCATAGTTGTAGGTTGGCGATCATGGATTTCTCTGCTTCGGGTTCTATTTTATTTTTCCTCGCTTAGGCATATCCTTGGTCTTATATGACCTTGCTATTTGCCAGCTTGTTTTTTTTTTTGTGTGCGTCCATTAGTGTTGGCTGTTGCATTTTATCCATGCACATGCCAGATGTGTATTCATCGTGTTTGTATGCTCTTAATGTTTCATTTTGAGTCAGCAAAATTCACGCTTTATTGAAAAAGATAAACATCACTCGAATATATAAATAGAAGGTGTGGGAATTCAGTGAAGTTGTGCAACCGGTAGCAACAAGTTACAATCTCATAGCTTTTGTTGGTAGCAATACGAACACAACAGTAGGTCATCAGAACAAAGACGAGTCTTGGTATGCAGCCCGAGAAGGTCGTTTCAAAATACTTTGCCGTTGTGAACATGCATGTCCACATAACACCCTAGAATAAATATGACAAAGTTTTAAACCACAACCAAGTTGACATATATTTATACGAAACCATGTAATAAGTATGTATGCCATCTTCATGAAGCATCAAATGCAACTAGATCGTAAGACTTAAATCATCATTCTGTGTAGAGCTGGAAGCTGGCACCATCGATCGATGCAGCATGACAAGTTTACAAGAATGTCTGTCATGGTTGTGGCGGAACTAACTGTTTATATGACAGAAGAGATGTATCAACTTTCAAGCAAACTCAAAAGAAACTAACTTAGTGAATGCCGCTCTCTGTCCACGCACGCACGCACACACGCACGGACGGTAAAAAAGAAAAGAAATGAAAAATGCCTTGTAGCTAGGGCATGAGATATCTGGTGAGTGCGCATGGGATGAGGTTTGGGTAGTCGGGTGAACTCCTGTTTGTAGAGAATGGCATAGGCTCATGTGGCAGGGAGTTTGTGTTGGTGTCAATGGCGACCATCCAGGCGGTTTCGTCCTGGGGGCGGCGGTTCTTGAGCATGGACATGAGGTAAACAGCGTTGTCATGGTCGTCACACACGGACAGAACGGGGGTGCACGTTTGCAGGTCCTTCCATGAAACAATATTTCCGAGTTGATCGGAATGGAGTATGGTTCCTCTCTGCCAGTGTCCCCAAGTGAGCGCCCTAAACCAAGTAACGAGCCGCCAGCCGACGACCTCGTATTCGACTTTCTCTGGGACCATGGGTGATTGGGAATCGAAGAGCAGAAGCAAGGTGGAGGGATCGTGCACGACCGTTGTTGCTTTGGGCTTGGGCCTCAGCAGCTGCTCAATCTCGACACACCTGATGTGACCGTGGCCGAAGGTGACGTCGCGCAGCGACCGCGCCGAGGAATAATCCTTGCTGTAGAGGTCTTGGTTGCCGGGCAGCGGTGTCGGCATGGGGACAAAGCGAGCCGTGGCTTTGGGGTCGTCTTTGACGTCGCAGTCGCAGATGAGGATCCCCTCCCAGAGATCGACCCAGCCCACTAGTCCGTCTCCGAGAGCGATCACCTTGTCGGGGTAGACACGGTGGGGCTTCCTGGTCCACCCGTAGTCTACCGCTAGCCGCCGGCGGTTACAAGTCCAAGACCAAGTGGAGGGCACGTAGCTGAAGAGATGAAGGTCGTACTGTGCATCCACCTGGTAGTTGTAGCTGAGAGCGGCCAGGACGAAGCCATTGTTGCTGCTGCTGTCAGTGCATGTGGAAGTGGAGATGCCATAGGGTTGCATGAGCGGTTGATGGTCGTCGTGGATGTCCGGGACAAGGACGAGCGACGGTGGCCCTCTGCCTCTGGCGGTGGCGGAGTAGACCAACCACAGCAAGTGCTTGCAGGTGGTTAAGCCGACTTGGATGAGGGCGAGGTCCTCCGCCGAGGAGACAATCTTGGGGATGGAGTCAAACACCAACTCCAAGGGGGGGTCGCTATGACTATGAGCAGGAGCAGCAGATGCAGAATCGGGACAGACGGAGATGCACCAGTAGGAGCGGCGCGGGGGGTCGGCGAGGAGAAAGGTTACCTCGATGGTGGTGCGGCCGTCGGGCATTAGGGTTTGGGCGGTGGTGCGGTTACGGACACCGCTGGAGCCGGGGGGCACCATGTAGGCGAGCGACTCGAGCAGCGCCCAGCTGCTACTGCTACTGCTAGGGCTAGGATGGCGGTGGGTGTTTGTGTTGCCGTACGAGAGGAGGTCAAGGGCGTCCGGCGGAAGGCACAGGGAGGCCTCGAACCGGGGATCGTCCTCCGGCCTCACCATCTTCTTCTTCTTCCTCTTGCCTTCCTTCCTATTGGTATTGTTGGTTGGTTGATAAATAGGCGGCCGGAGGGAGGGCTCCAAGACTTTGGATGCTGGATCCGTGGTTTGGGCTAGTATTTATGGCCTATCAGATCAGGTTGATTCCGGTTCAGATCACAAGATGAAATAGCTAGGGATCCGAACTCGGAATCCGATGGACTACTTCATCGCTCGCTGTTTTCTTACGTTATTATTGGATTGGAGGAAACTCATAACTGCATGCATGCCCACACATCACGTCATTTGTGACAAACTAACAAGTCCATTTTTTTTGACGCCACTGCAGGTTGGGGCCACAAAACCAGTCCCGCCAGCCTCCCTCGGCCATCCTCCTGCCGCCGGCGAGGTCCGCGGTGGCGGCGGGCCCGGTGCCAAGGCGCTAGGGCGGCCAGTTCTGTAGCGGGATCCCCTTGAGACGGCAGGGGCGTCTCCTGTGGTGTGCCCGTGGGCGGCAGGCAGGGCGGCGCCCCTAGCCTGTGCGGCGGCGGCCAGCGGTCCAGGACGGCGATGGGCTTCCCTTCGTGCATGGATGGTGGCAGCACTCCATGGATGAACCGGTGGATGGCTCTGCCTGAAGATGGGTCGCGGCGGCCGCGGATCTGGCGTCCCGTCCAGATCCGCCGCAACGTGGTCTTGGCCGGCCGGCGGTGCGTGGAGGTACCGGTGAGGGTATGTAGGATCTCTGCCAGAGTACCAGCGGCGGTATACGTCTTCATGGCGAGACTCTGCGCGGTTCTAGCCAGCCACGAGATCAGGACGACACGGCTTCCGGTGAAAACCGCACCTAACTGCGGTCTTGGCGGACGATGGCAGCGTCTCTGACGTCGTTTCCTTCTCGAGGAATCGTCGTTGCAGGTCACGTCAACTTGATCGGGAGGTTTCGGGGGAAATCCTAGATCTGGGTTTACCGGATCGGACGATGACGACGTTTCGATGTCATTCTCCCTTCTGGGGGCATCATTTTGGACCAAGTGCGGGCTGTATGGGATAAGAGGAGGAGCGGCGTGGCATCTGACACGTCGACAACGGCGCGTCTCAGCGGCATGGAGCAGCGGGGTCTCGCCGGTGGTCCTGTGGTGATGGACGAGCGCAGGATGGTGGCGTTGTCTAGCGTCGTGGTGGCGTCGACGACAGCTAGACCGGGTAAGGTTGATGCAGCAGTACATCACTAAAGATGGATTTGTGGCAGGTGGCTGCGGCGGCCTCATACCCGCCAGGCGTCCTAGTTGAGGAGTGCGCCGGACTGGTGGGTGCCCCATACCCGACAGGCGTCCTGGTTGGGACCTAAGGTCTTAGATTTTGGTTTGGCTGCGAGGTCTGTTTGGTATTAGGCCCAGACTATCAGCATCCCTTCATCAACTAGATATGAGTAGCGACAGATGTTGCCTAGACAGTGGCTTTAGTCTTACTGTTGTATGACTTTATAAGGTCTTGTGTGAATAATTAATAAAGTGGATGCATGCATTGTCCAGATGCAGAGGTCGGGGGTCCTCCTCCTTTTCGAAAAAAATGATTTTAGGAAGCGAAACCAATCTTTAAAACATAAACTAATTCTAGATATACTATTATCTCCATCTCCATCTCCATCTCCTTCTCCACTACTATTAAACAATCTCCACTTCTATTAAACAATCAACAGTTTTGCTAGAACTCATCTAGATGAGATTTAATTTGGTCTCATTCACATTTTATAGCCATTAGATGTGATGCCATAACATGCGTGTGTGCTGACGTGGGTTGTATATATTCTTATTTTTCAAGTGACTGGGACCAAATTATGAAACACAAACACCTTTCAACTTCGTAATTTTTTTAAAAGAAATTGAAACATCTCAAAAAAGAACATTGTCTGAATTTCTGAACAGCTTTGGAAAACAGGAACATTTTCTAAAATAACCGAACATATTCTAATTTGTGGAAAAAATTGGTAACATCATTTTTTTGAATTTGTGAGCAAATTTGGAAAACAGGAACAATTTTTTACAATTCCCAAACATTTTTTAATTTGCAAAAAATATTTAGAAACATGAAAGTTTTCTAAAGAATTTGTGAACAAATTTAGAAAATGGGAACATTTTTCGAATTTTTTAAAATGTCGAACAAAATTTGAAATTTCTAAGCTTTTTCCATAAGCATGAACATTTTTTAAAATTTTGAGCAAAATTTCAAAACAGGAACAATTTTTAAAATCATGAACATATTTTGAATTTTTTTCGAAATGGAGAACAATTTTGAAAATACCAAAAAAACTAGAAATGTGAACAATTTTTTAATACGTGAACAACAATTAGAAAAGGAGACCATTTTTCAAAATTTATGAACAATTTTTGAAAACAGGAACATTTTTTAAAATCTTGGTTACTATTTAAAATTTCGAAAAAAAACATTCTGAACAAATTTTGAAAAAGCATTTTTTTGAAATTCCCAAACAATTTTGTAAAATGCGAACATTTCTTAGTATGAACAAATTTTTTAGAACACAAACATTTTTCAAAAATTGAACTTTTTAAAAGCACAAAGTTTTCTAGGTTTCCAAACAATTTTTGAAAATATGAACACTAAACAGAAACTAAAAAATTGAAATGTAAAAACGAAACGGATAAAGACAAAAAAGAAATAGAGAAGGAAAAGAAAAGAAAATAGAAAGAAGAAAAATAAACAGAAAAATGACAAAAAAGAAAAACCAAAAAAGAAACTAGAAAACCGGTTTACGGAACCTGCTAGAAGGTTCCTAAAACCAGGAAAACCCGTCTGGGAAATTCTAGAAGTTTCCCAAAACCGGAAACGATTTTCCCGAAAACCTGCTTCGCGCTATAAATGGGCCGGCCCGGTCGATCGCTCGCTCGCACGTCCCTGTGCGAAGCGTTGACAGTTCGACGCAGTAAGCGGCGTATAGGATTTTCCTGTTCAAATCCTAGGTACACCCTTTTGTTGTTTATTTCTCCTATACACTGACAGGTGGGATCCGATGGTCCTTGAGACATATACACTGCAAATCAGTTTGTCCCTGCACTGCATGTGGCCACACGCCACGCTGGCACTACATAGCAGTCTGTCCTTGCCCCGCATGTGGGCCACACGCCATGCTGGCATGTCTGGTCAGCAATACATACGTATTTGAACATGATTTAAACTGTATTTGAATCATACTGACAAGTTTTAGAATTAGTTTGGTGTATCTTTCAAGTTTAGGCATCAAAGCAAACATCGATGGCAAGTTTAAGCACCACTGATGTTATTACCTCTTTTTTAATCAAATAATTGTAACTTAGGCAGATCAAGTGTAGCAAAGATTTTATTAATCAAATATTTGTAACATGGCCACATGAAGGAGCAATTGGATCTTTGGAAGTAAATACTTCTATTAGTACCTAAGATGATCTGCTTTGTCAAATTCACATCTAGAAGCATTTGAACCTTGGCTCATATGACATATTCTTGACAACATGCACAAAAGGAACTTATGGACCACAAATATTTTATAACTGAATATATGCAAACTGCATGATCCTAACCTCCTATTACAAACTCAATCAGTTGAAATTCCATGGAAAGAACATTTGAAGTAGAACTAGATGGAAAGAAGATAATAACCATCACACCAGCAACACTGCATAATTATAGAGCGTCCTACTCCTAGGCGACAAGGATCCTACAGCAAATAAAGAACTCCTTGCTGAACGGTGAAGAGCTGCATGCAGCCATCAGAAGATAATTATACGGCAAAACGAAACAGAAAATGTGCCTAACCAGATTCAACCAGAGTTCTAAACAGAAAGAAGTTACTTAACAAAGATAGAATACATGATGAATCTCCACTACTATTAAACAGTCAAACAAAAACTTTTTTATGTGCACCCCGCAGTTAGTCCCACAACACCGCACGAACCAATCAACACCATGCTATTAGGCTCACAAATCTTAATCTAACAGTCATCATTTATCTAATAACGGGATGGTGTGGACTAATCAATTTCTATTGACTGACCGTGCTCCACCAGCAACTACCAGTCGTGCGTCCCTTATAATCATGCAATTAAGATCGCAAACTAAGGAAACTCAACAAAATTGGCCCCCATCATCGTTGACCTCGACGCATGCCTGCCTTGCGTCACCATCGCTAGACGCCGCCCACCAACACCATCTGCTGCCTGCATGGCGACCTCGCAACGCTGCGTCGCTCCGTCTCTTCCCTACATGATCGCCATTGCCAATTGTTATCATTCACAGCGTGTAATCCGCCTTCGCAGCATGGTATTCGCCCACGAGATCGTCAGTGCCCACGAGCCTACCCCGGAACCTAGGCCAACGCACCCTGCACGTCCCCTGAACCAGTCGGCTACACGCTACTGTAATTCTTCCCTGCACTTCTTCAGGTACGAAATCATCCTTTGACCTGTTGCAGCATTACTCAGGATTACAATTTTGAGGATAGAGTTCTAAAAAATATAAATAGCTGGACAACAGAATGCTATAAGCAGTTCGTTTTACATCTCTATTAATGGTTTTCTATGTGAGAAATGGTCAGTGTTAGATTGTAACAAGAACTAAGAGCTACACATATGTAGATGATGACCCACAAGTATAGGAGATCAATTGTAGTCTTTTCGATAAGTAAAGAGTGTCGAATCTAATGAGGAGCGGAAGGAAATGACAAGTGGTTTTTCAGCAAGGTAATTTCTGCAAGCACTGAAATTGTCAATAACGGATAGTTTGATAGCAAGATAATTTGTAACAAGCAAGTAATAGTAACGGTAAACAATCTGAAGCAAGGTAGTCCAATCCTTTTGTGGCAAAGGACATGCCAAAACGGTTTCTTATAATAAGCAAAGTGTTCTTGAGGGCACACGGGAATTTCATCTAGTCACTTTCACCATTATGGCTTGATTTGTGTTCGTTACTTTGATAATTTGATATGTGGGTGGAACAGTACTTAGGCGATGTTCTTACTGTTGGGGAACGTAGCATGCAATTTAAAAAAAAATCCTACGCTCATGCAAGATCTATCTAGGAGATGTATAGCAACAAGACGGAAAGAGTGTGCCTACGTACCCTCATAGACCGAAAGCGGAAGCGTTGTATTAATGCAGTTGATGTAGTCGAACATCTTCACGATCGAACCGATCCAAGTACCAAACGTATGGCACCTCCGCGTTCAGCACACGTTCAGCTCGATGACGTCCCTCGAGCTCTTCATCTAGTAGAGGGTCGAGGGAGAGTTCTGTCAGCACGACGGTGTGGCGACATTGTTGGTGATGTGATCCGTGCAGGGCTTTGCCTAAGCAATACGACGCTATGACCATAGGAGTAAACTGTGGATGGGGGCACCACACATGGCTAAGAAACAAATGTTGTGTCTTTGGGGTGCCCCTGCCCACGTATATAAAGGAGGGGAGGGGAGGTCGGCCGGCCTAGGAGGAGCCGCGCCAAGGGGGGAGTCCTACCTGGACTCCTAGTCCAAGTAGGATTCACCCGCCCCCTTTTCCTTTCTTCCACCAGAGGGAAAAGGAAGGAGAGGGAGAAGGAAAGGGAAGGGGGCCGCCGCCCCCTCCTCCTTGTCCTATTCAGACTCCCTAGGAGGGGGCGCACGACCACCCCCCGCGGGCTTCCCTCTGTCTCTCCCTTAGGCCCATGTTGGCCCAAGACTTCTTCTGGTGTTCCGGTAACTCCTCGGTACTCCGGAAAAATACCTGAATCACTCAAAACCATTCTGATGTCCGAATATAACCTTCCAATATATGAATCTTTACCTATCGACCATTTTGAGACTCCTCGTCATGTCCGTGATCTCATCCGGGACTCCGAACAAACTTCGGTCACCAAAACACATAACTCACAATACAAATCGTCGTTGAACATTAAGCGTGCGGACCCTACGGGTTCGAGAACTATGTAGACATGACCGAGACAAATCTCCGGTCAATAACCAATAGCGGAACCTGGATGCTCATATTGGCTCCTACATATTCTACGAAGATCTTTATCGGTCAAACCGCATCACAACATACATCATTCCCTTTGTCATCGGTATGTTACTTGCCCGAGATTCGATCGTCGGTATCATCATACCTAGTTCAATCTCGTTTCCGGCAAGTCTCTTTACTCATTCCGTAATGCATAATCCCATAACTAACTCATTAGTCACATTGCTTGCAAGGTTTATAGTGATGTGCATTACCGAGAGGGACCAGAGATACCTCTTCGATACATGGAGTGACAGATCCTAATCTCTATCTATGCCAACTCAACGAACACCTTTGGAGCCACCTGTAGAGCATCTTTATAACCACCAAGTTACGTTGTGATGTTTGATAGCACACAAGGTGTTCCTCCGGTATTCGGGAGTTGCATAATCTCATAGGCAGATGAACATGTATAAGTCATGAAGAAAGCAATAGCAATAAAACTAAACGATCATTATGCTAAGCTAACGGATGGGTCATGTCCATCACATCATTATCCCAATGATGTGACCTCATTCATCAAATGAAAAAACATGTCTATGGTTAGGAAACTCAACCATCTTTGATTAACGAGCTAGTCTCGTAGAGGCTTACTAGGGACACTGTGTTTTGTCTATGTATCCACACATGTATCAAGTTTCCAGTTAATACAATTCTAGCGTGAATAATAAACATTTATCATGATATAAGGAAATATAAATAACAACTTTATTATTGCCTTCAGCCTCAAACTTGCACTAGAGTCTCTCACTTGCACTAGAGTCAATAATCTAGATTACATAGTAATGATTCTAACACCCATGGAGTCTTGGTGATGATCATGTTTTGCTCGTGGAAGAGGCTTAGTCAACGGGTCTGCAACATTCAGATCCGTATGTATTTTGCAAATCTCTATGTCTCCCTCCTTGACTTGATCGCGGATAGAGTTGAAGCATCTCTTGATGTGCCTGGTTCTCTTGTGAAACCTGCATTCCTTCGCCAAGGCTATTGCTCCAGTGTTGTCACAAAAGATTTTCATTGGACTCGATGCACTAGGTATTACACCTAGATTGGATATGAACTCCTTCATCCAGACTCCTTCATTTGCTGCTTCCGAAGCAGCTATGTACTTCGCTTCACACGTAGATCCCGCCACGACGCTTTGCTTGGAGCTGCACCAACTGACAGCTCCACCGTTCAACAAAAATATGTATCCGGTTTGTGACTTAGAGTCATCCGGATCAGCCTCAAAGCTAGCATCGACATAACCGTTTACGATGATCTCTTTGTCACCTCCATAAACGAGAAACATATCCTTAGTCCTTTTTAGGTACTTCATGATGTTCTTGACCGCTGTCCAGTGATCCACTCCTGGATTACTTTGGTACCTCCCTGCTAGACTTATAGCAAGGCACACATCAGGCCTGGTATAGAACATTCACTAGTAGAAAAAAGGTCAAATGTGAAGCACAATAGTGCCGGTTTGAATTTTAGCCGGCACTAATGTGTACATTAGTGCCGGTTCGTGGTGGCGATCAATAGCACCGGTTCGTGGCGAACCTTTAGTACCGGTTCATGCCACGAACCGGTACTAAAGAGGCCGTGTCAGCCTGCGGTCAGGCTATGGCCCCACCATCACAATTTAGTGCCGGTTCGTACCACGAACCGGTACTAATGAGGTTATGGCAAGCTGTTTTTAGTCCCACATCGCTCCCCTAACAAGCCTTTTACCACCTTAAATATGTTATTTCTCAAACTATCACAAGCACTTGGTCTTCATTGAACTCTATGTGTAGAATTTGTGGCCGCAATATGAGTCTTCATCGGTTTATAAATCGTTGATGACTCATATTGACAATTCAGATTGTACACACAAAGATCATTGATGATCAAAGTATTTTTGATGTTATAAGATCATATTGACAATTTAGACTGTAAAGAAATGTAAGATCATGATCTAAATGCTCTTATATTTTTTGCGTTCAGTATGCACCAACTGCTAGGCGGGAGGAGCTGTTTAGTACCGGTTCGTGGCGAACCTTTAGCACCGGTTCGTGCCACGAACTGGTACTAATGAGGTTGTGTCAGGTAAGGCTAGCTGGGGCCGCACGAGCACCTTTAGTACCGGTTCATGGATGAACCAGTACTACAGTTTCTTAGTAAGCTGTTTTTTTGTCCCACCTCGCGAAGAGAGAGGGATTAGGAGCGGTTTATAAGCCCTGAGTGCAGAGACGATGAAGAAGAGGCTCAATGCTCACTTTGCTTAGCTTCAAGCCTTCAGGAATATGGTAGACTGCACGGAGCTATGCGCAGTGCAGTTTACACTATTCCGAAAGGCTTGAAGCAAATTAACGAGCATTGCACCTCTTTTTTATTTTCAATAACTTATTACAACTCCGGACTTCTTCTGTTATGGCAAAAACTAATTGCACATCGACATTTCTTTTTTTTAAACTTTGGTTATAACTCCAGACTTTGACCATCAAGTTTTGCAGAAAAGAAAAAATAGCAAAAAAAAAACTATAGCTGAAAAGAAAAAAACTATATAAAATGACCGTGAAATTGAAAATCACTACAAAATGAACTCTAAAAATGTTGAATTTTGGCAAACTAGATGAAAAACTACTCAGAAATAAATAGAAGAAAATAAATATAACAGAAAAGAAAAAACTATACAAAAAACTACGCAGAAATAAATAGAAGAAAATAAAGCAGAAAAGAAAAAAACTATAAAAAAAATTGGGGCGCTGCCCTGTGGGCCTGCTAGGCCACGGGCGTGCAATTACAGGCCTTAAAGGCCCAGCAGACTCACAGGGCAGCGCGCAGAATTTAGGCCCACAAGCCTGCTATATAGAGGAGTTCAAAGAGGTAGCCGCGGCTGGGTTTATAAACCAGTGTGACTGCCCTTCGCCCGGCGAGGTGGGACTAAACTTTGGGGTGGCAGCGCGAGGCCTTTAGTACCGGTTGGTGGCTCCAACCGGTACTACAGATCACCCTTTAGTACCGGTTGGTGGCACCAACCGGTACTAAAGGCCTGCTCTTCCCGTCTCTTGGCCTGGCCAAAGTTGGCCTTTAGTACCGGTTGGTGGCTCCAACCGGTACTAAAGGCCCATCTTATATATATATATAGCACTTACGAAAATTTCAGTTACATCTCCCCACTTTCGTCTCCAACCTCTCGACATCACCGCGCGCCACTCGATCCCGTCGTCGCCGCCCGTCGCCCGTCGTCCGTCGTCGTCGTCACTGTCCCCGCCGCCGCCCGTCGTCGTCGTCGTCTCGCGCCGCCGCCCCGAACGCCGCCGCGGTCCCGTACGTCATCTCTCGCACCCGCGCGCCGGCGCCCCCGCCCCGTACG
>NC_041391.1:723526224-723580990 GCF_002162155.2 Triticum dicoccoides
ATTTTTAGTAAATGCTTAGTTGAACTAGTTGAATTAATATATAGAACTAGTTTATTTTTAGTAAATGCTTAGTTGAACTAGTTGAATTAATATATAGAACTAGTTTATTTTTAGTAAATGCTTAGTTGAACTAATAGAATTAATATAACTAGTTTATTTTTAGTAAATGCTTAGTTGAACTAACTGAATTAATATAACTAGTTTATTTTTAGTAAATGCTTAGTTGAATTAATAGAAGTAGTTGAATTAATTGAATTAGTAAGTGTTTAATGTTTCGCCTAATATGAACATAGGAAATGTCGTCTGACGACGGAAAAAATTTCGGTATGTGCACATACTGTGAAGACGAGCGCGGCCAGTGCGACAGAAATTTCCTTGTTGATGGTAGGCGATTCAGCATCAAGCTGGATGAGACTTTCGAATTCGATACAGTAAGTCACAGCGACAAGTCTGTTTTCGTAATTAAGCATGACTTATATATGCTTCATTTGCCTGACTTATAATTTTTAATTTTCACTATTCTACTAGCGCATCCCATGCCATGCAATTTTTTTTGTCTTGGATAAGATAGGTTTCAAAGATATGGAAACTATGGAGGTAAAGAGAGCTTACCTGAAAACTGAGCATGATGGTTATACTTTCAACGTCAAAGTATACAATGCACACACGTACACCTATTTTAAATGCAAAACTTGGCAAGCACTATGCAAGGCTTATGCATTTGAGCCTGGTATGGTTATCACCTTTGATATTCGTCCGGAAGATAATATTGAAGGTAATAGAGACATATGGGTCGATGTGCAGACGCCTCCAGTTCTACCATTATGTGAGTTCTTCTCAAATATATTTTTGTCTTTGATATTGCTTATTTCAAAAATAACTGACAACTAATTTCTATTGACAGCTTATCTCCATTCAACCAAACATGTCCGGCGCTTGGTAGACAGGACCTTCTACTGTCCCGGAGCTGAACTAAACTGCGAGGAGATAAGTCATTATGTTTCATGGCTTGAGGATCTTCATACTGTCAAAACAAAAAAAATTCCTGCACTTGGAAATGTTAGTACTCAAAACGTGCGACCAATAGTGATGGTATTGAACTACGGTCACATCTATTTAGGAATGATGGTAAGATATTTACTATTTGTCCTCAGTGCATATTTTGCATACATATATATTTTTTAAAACTTTCATTGCTGAGTATATTAATTAAGTACTATACGATGTTCTTCAACAGGGACTCCCGATGACAGTTGTGCCTCAGGGGATCGATACTAAAGGTCAGATGTCAATTGTTAGCTTAAGGCCAAGATATCCTGCATTGCACATGAATGCATTCAGGATTTCTAGAAGCGATGAATGCTTAATAGTGAAAGATTGGAGGAAAATTGTTAATGATCGCAGAGAAGTACTAGGGGGCAGCAATGAGAAGCGCAGCCCACGATTAGGAGACAGGTTCATCGGCATGCTCCAGTATGATCAATCAGGAGAGCTATACATATTCTATGCTATTTTACCAGAGAGAGTAGCTAGCAGGAGTGATTTAGCTAGTTCTTCATGCTGCTCTTAATTAGTACTTGGCCTTTCATGTCTGTGTTCTTCATTCTGAACTTAAGTGATTTGCTTTTGTGGTGTTATATATGAACGCTTATAATATCATGACAATCATGTTGAACTCGATGATTGGTTCTACTAGAAATTCTATTTGTGTATATATATATATATATATATATATATATATATATATGCATAACATTTACAATGTGTAGTATCGTAAAATACCAGCAAACGAAAAAGAATTAAAATGGAAACACAAAATTAAATGAAAAAGAAATCATAAAACGAAAAACCCCCAAACCTTATAGTACCGGTTGGTGTTACCAACCGGTACTAAAGGGCTCCAGACCCCCGGAGCTGGCTCGTGCCACGTGGTTTCCCTTTAGCACCGGTTCGTGCAGAACCGGTACTAAAGGGGGGGTGCCTTTAGTGACCACACTTTAGTGCCGGTTATGGAACCGGCACTAAAGGGCCTTACGAACCGGTGCTATTGCCCGGTTCTGCACTAGTGGTTGCATACATGATAGAACCTATGGCTGAAGCATAGGGAATGACTTTGATTTTCTCTTTATCTTCTGTAGTGGTCGGGCATTGAGTCTGACTCAACTTCACACCTTGTAACACAGGCAAGAACCCTTTCTTTGAATGTTCCATTTTGAACTTCTTCAAAACTTTATCAAGGTATGTGCTTGGATGGTGCTGATGGTACCTTCACCATCAGTGCCACCCTCGATGACAAATAGGAAAGCGCGCTCGTTGCCTTCCTGCGGGCGAATGTTGATGTGCTTTCCTAGAAACCATCTGACATCCCTGGTGTTCCCAGGGAGGTAATCAAGCACCACCTTGTTGTCTGCCCACATGCCCGACACGTCAAGCAAAAGGTCCAGAAGAAAGCCTTGGAACGGTAATAGTTCATTGCCGAGGAGATCAAGAAACTTGAAGCAGCTGGTCTGGTCAGAGGAGTACTACACCCAACATGGTTGGCAAATCCGGTGGTTGTGAGCAAAGCCAATGGAAAGTGGAGGTTGTGCATAGATTTCACTGATCTGAACAAGGCCTGCCCCAAGAATCCATTTCCCTTGTCGTGCATCGACCAGATAGTGGACTCCATCTCAGGTTGTGATATGCTCTCTTTTTTGGATGCATATTCTGGATATTATCAGATCTTCATGTCCAAAGAAGATGAAGATAAGACCTCATTCATCACCCCATGTGGTACTTACTGCTTCGTGCGTATGCCTTTCGGGTTAAAGAGTGCTCGCTCTACCTTCACAAGAGCTATCCAGATTGGTTTTGAGCCACATCTGCACTAGAATATCAAAGCATATATGGATGACACGCATATATGGATGACATTGTGGTCAAAACTAAGGACAAATCGATCCTTCCAAGATTTAGAAGAGATGTTTGCCAATTCGCACAAGATCAACTTGAAGCAAAACCCGAAGAAGTGCGTGTTTGGAGTTCCCTCCAGCAAGCTGCTTGGTTTCTTCGTATCCCACCGTGGTATAGAAGCCAACACCGACAAGATCAAAGCCATCGAGCAGATCCAGGCACCAAAGACAGTAAAGCATGCCAGTCGTTTAACTGGGTGCGTTGCCGCACTGACAAGGTTTATCTCCAAGTCTGCCGAGCATGCCCTGCCATTCTTTAAAATCTCAAAGAAGGAAGGACCCATAAAGTTGACCCCAGAAGCAGATTTAGCGATGCAAGAGTTGAAGACCTACTTGTCCTCTGTGCCTACCTTGGTTGCGCCCAAGCCACGCGAGTCGTTGCTGCTATATCTAGCGGCAACTAATCAAGTGGTTAGTGCAGCCCTGGTAGCACAGTGGGAAGTAAGGAAACAACAACCTCAACTGTTGTTCCTTTCAGAGATAAGGATGAGCACCGCCCGGCAGAGTCGGTTCTGGATCGGGATAAGGATGAGCACGATAGTAGTGGCGACCCCAAGGATATGGCGAGGAAGAAAGTGGTTCAGCGCCCAGTGTACTTCGTCAACTCTCTGTTGCAGGGGGTTAGATCCAGGTACTCTGGCATGCAAAAATTGATTTTTGGCCTGATACGTCTCCAATGTATCTATAATTTTTGATTGTTCCATGCTATTATATTACCTGTTTTGGATGTTTATGGGCTTTACTTTACACTTTTATTGTTGGGGAACGTAGTAATTTCAAAATTTTCCTACGCACACGCAAGATCATGGTGATGTATAGCAACGAGAGGGGAGAGTGTTGTCCACGTACCCTCGTAGACCGTAAGTGGAAGCGTTATGACAACGCGGTTGATGTAGTCATACGTCTTCACGATCCGACCGATCCAAGCACCGAACGTACGACACCTCCGAGTTCAGCACACGTTCAGCTCGATGACGTCCCTCGAACTCCGATCCAGCTGAGTGTCGAGGGAAAGTTCTGTCAGCATGACGGCGTGGTGACGATCTTGATGTTCTACCGTCGCAGGGCTTCGCCTAAGCACCGCTACAATATTATCGAGGAGGACTATGGTGGAGGGGGGCACCGCACACGGCTAATAGATCTCAAGGATCAATTGTTGTTGTGTCTTTGGGGTGCCCCCCTGCCCCCATATATATAGGAGCAAGGGGGGAGGCGGCCGGCCTATGGAGGAGGCGCGCCAAGGGGGGGAGTCCTACTCCCACCGGAAGTAGGACTCCTCCTTTCCTTGTTGGAGAAGAAAAGAGGAGGAGAGGGAGAAGGAAAAGTGGGCTGCCCTCCTTGTCCAATTCGGACCAGCGAGGGGGCGCAGGCCTCCTTCCTTTTGGCCTCTCTCCTATATTCCCGTATGGCCCAATAAGGCCCATATACTCCCCGGCGAATTCTCGTAACTCTCCGGTACTCCGAAAAATACCTGAATCACTCGGAACCTTTCCGAACTCTGAATATAGTCGTCCAATATATCGATCTTTACGTCTCGACCATTTCAAGACTCCTCGTCATTTCCCCGATCTCATCCGGGACTCCGAACTCCTTTGGCACATCAAAACTCATAAACTCATAATATAACTGTCATCGAAACCTTAAGCGTGCGGACCCTACGGGTTCGAGAACAATGTAGACATGACCTAGAACTATTCTCGGTCAATAACCAATAGCGGAACCTAGATGCTCATATTGGCTCCCACATATTCTACGAAGATCTTTATCGGTCAAACCGCATAACAACATACGTTGTTCCCTTTGTCATCGATATGTTACTTGCCCGAGATTCGATCGTCGGTATCTCAATACCTAGTTCAATCTCGTTACCGGCAAGTCTCTTTACTCGTTTACGTAATGCATCATTCCGTAACTAATTAGCTACATTGCTTGTAAGGCTTATAGTGATGTGCATTACCGAGAGGGCCCAGAGATACCTCTCCGACAATCGGAGTGACAAAACCTAATCTCGAAATACGCCAACCCAACATGTACCTTTCGAGACACCTGTAGTACTCCTTTATAATCACCTAGTTACGTTGTGACGTTTGGTAGCACCCAAAGTGTTCCTCCGGTAAACGGGAGTTGCATAATCTCATAGTTATAGGAACATGTATAAGTCATGAAGAAAGCAACAGCAACATACTAAACGATCAAGTGCTAAGCTAACGGAATGGGTCAAGTCAATCACATCATTCTCCTAATGATGTGATCCCGTTAATCAAATGACAACTCTTTTGTCCATGGTTAGGAAACATAACCATCTTTGATAAACGAGCTAGTCAAGTAGAGGCATACTAGTGACACTATGTTTGTCTATGTATTCACACATGTATTATGTTTCCGGTTAATACAATTCTAGCATGAATAATAAACAGTTATCATGATATAAGGAAATAAATAATAACTTTATTATTGCCTCTAGGGCATATTTCCTTCATTTATATCATTTTTGGGACTAACCTACTAAGCGGAGGCCCAGCCTGTATTGCTATTTTTTTGCCTATTTCAGTATATCAAAGAAAGGAATATCAAACGGAGTCCAAACGGAATGAAACCTTCGGGAGCGTGATTTTTGGAACAAACGTGATCCAGAGGACTTGGAGTGCAAGTCAAGAAGCTCCCGAGGCGGCCACGAGGGTGGAGGGCACCCCCCCTATAGGGCACGCCCCATGTCTCGTGGGCCCCTCAGGCACCCACAAACGTACTTCTTCCTCCTATATATACCCATGTACCCCGAAACCATCAGGGGAGCCACCGAAGAAATATTTCCGCCACCGTAACTTTCTGTATCCACGAGATCCCATCTTGGAGCCTTCGCCGGCGCTCCGCCTGAGGGGGATCGACCATGGAGGGCTTCTACATCAATACCATAGCCTCTCTGATGAGTTGTGAGTAGTTTACCACAGACCATCGGGTCCATAGTTATTAGCTAGATGGCTTCTTCTCTCTTTTTGGATCTCAATACCATGTTCTCCTTCCTCTTCTTGGAGATCTATTCGATGTAACTCTTTTTGCGGTGTGTTTGTCGAGATCCAATGAATTGCGGGTTTATGATCAAGTTTATCTATGAGAAATATGTGAATCTCCTCTGAATTCTTTTATGTATGATTGAGTTATCTTTGCAAGTCTCTTCGAGTTATCGCTTTTGTTTGACCTACTATATTGATCTTTCTTGCCATGGGAGAAGTGCTTAGCTGTGGGTTCAATGTTGCGGTGTCCTTTCCTAGTGACAGCAGGGGCAGCAAGGCATGTATTGTATTTTTGCCATCGAGGATAAAAAGATGGGGTTTATATCATATTGCATGAGTTTATCCCTCTACATCATGTCATCTTTCTTAAAGTGTTACTCTGTTCTTATGAACTTAATACTCTAGATGCATGCTGGATAGCGGTCAATGTGTGGAGTAATAGTAGTTGATGCAGGCAGGAGTCGGTCTACTTGTCACGGACGTGATGCCTATATACATGATCATACCTAGATAATCTCATAATTATTCGCTTTTCTATCAATTGCTCGACAATAATTTGTTCACCCACCATAATACTTATGCTATCTTGAGAGAAACCTCTAGTGAAACCTATGGCCCCCGGGTCTATCTTTTATCATATAAGCTTTCAATCTACTTTTATTTGCATCTTTACTTTTCCAATCTATATCATAAAATACCAAAAATATATCATGTTACCTCTATCAGATATCACTTTCGCAAGTTGCCGTGAAGGGATTGACAACCCCTTTGTCGCGTTGGTTGCGAGTTCTTTGTTTGTTTGTGTAGGTGTGTGGGACTTGTGAGGAGCCTCCTACTGGATTGATACCTTGGTTCTCAAAAACTGAGGGAAATACTTACGCTACTGTGCTGCGCCACCCTTTCCTCTTCAAGGAAAACCAACGCAAGCTCAAGACGTAGCAAGAAGGATTTCTGGCACCGTTGCCGGGGAGGTCTTCGCTCAAGTCAAGACATACCAAGTACCCATCACAAACTCATCTCCCTAGCATTTACATTATTTGCCATTTGCCTCTCATTTTCCTCTCCCCCACTTCACCATTGCTGTTTTATTCGCCCTCTCTTTCCTAATCTCCTCTCTTTTCCGCTTGCCCTCTTCTTCCTCTCTCTTTCGCTTGCCTTTTTCTGTTTGCTTGTGTGTTGGATTACTTGTCGCTACGGCGCAAGATAATACAAAATTGTGTGATTTCCCCAATACCAATAATAATGATTTCCTTAGTACTCCGATTGCTCCTCTTAATGATGTTGAGTCTTGTGAAATCAATGCTGCTTTGCCGAATCTTGTTATGAAAGATCAATTCTCCGGCCTTCCTAGTGAAGATGCCGCTACCCATCTAAACAACTTTGTTGATTTGTGTGAGATGCAAAAGGAAAAAGATATGGATAATGATATTGCTAAATTGAAGTTATTTCCGTTTTCACTTAGAGATCGTGTTAA
The DNA here is from genome assembly GCF_002162155.2 of Triticum dicoccoides. Taxonomy (NCBI): domain Eukaryota; kingdom Viridiplantae; phylum Streptophyta; class Magnoliopsida; order Poales; family Poaceae; genus Triticum; species Triticum dicoccoides. The sequence continues at coordinate 723,533,661 of NC_041391.1, forward strand.
AGTTTGGTTTTCGTATTTGCCTAAAAATAGTATTAATTCTTGGAACAAGTGGAAAGATGCTTTTATCTCTAAGTATTTTCCTCCCGCTAAGATCATCACTCTTAGGAACGATATTATGAATTTTAAACAACTTGATCATGAGCATGTTGCCCAATCTTGGGAAAGAGTGAAATTAATGATTCGCAATTGCCCTACTCATGGTTTGAATTTATGAATTATCATACAAATTTTTTATGCCGGATTGAATTTTGCTTCTAGAAATCTATTATATTCGGCCGCCGGAGGCACATTTATGGAAATCACCTTAGGAGAAGCTACAAAACTCCTTGATAATATCATGGCTAATTATTCTCAATGGCACACCGAACGATCTACTAGTAAAAAAGTGCATGCTATAGAAGAAATTAACGTTTTGAGTGGAAAGATGGATGAGCTTATGAAATTTTTTGCCACTAAGAGTGTTCCTATTGATCCCAATGATATGCCTTTGTCTACTTTGATTGACAATAATAATGAATCTATGAATGTGAATTTTGTTGGTAGGAATAATTTTGCTAGTGTGAAGGTTATTATCTTCTTTCCATCTATTTCTACTTCAAATGTTCTTTCCATGGAATTTCAACTGATTGAGTTTGTAATAGGAGGTTACGATCATGTAGTTTGCATATATTCAGTTATAAAATATTTGTGGTCCATAAGTTCCTTTTGTGCATGTTGTCAAGAATATGTCATATGAGCCAAGGTTCAAATGCTTCTCGATGTGAATTTGACAAAGCAGCTCATCTTAGGTACTAATAGAAGTATTTACTTCCAAAGATCCAATTGCTCCTTCAAGTGGCCATGTTACGGATATTTGATTAATAAAATGTTTGCTACACTTGATCTGCCTAAGTTACAAATATTTGATTAAAAAAGTGGTAATAACACCAGTGGTGTTTAAACTTGCCATCGATGTTCGCTTTGGTGCCTAAACTTGAAAGATACACCAAACTAGTTCTAAAACTTGTCAGTATGATTCAAATACAGTTTAAATCATGTCCAAATACGTATGTATTGCAGACTAGACATGCCAACATGGCGTGTGACCCACATGCGGTGCAAGGACAGACTGCTATGTAGTGCCAGGGTGGCGTGTGGCCACATGCAGTGCAGGGACAGACTGATTTGCAGTGTATATGTCTCAAGGACCATCGGGTCCCACCTGTGAGTGTATAGGAGAAATAAACAAAAAAAAGGGGTGTAGCTGTGATTTGAATAGGAAAATCCTATACACCGCTTACTGCGTCGAACTGACGACGCTTCCCACAGGGAGGTGCGAGCGAGCGATCGACCGGGCCAGCGCATTTATAGAGCGAAGTAGGTTGTCGGGAAAATCGTTTCCGGTTTTGGGAAACTTCTAGAATTTCCCAGACGAGTTTTCCTGGTTTTAGGAACCTTCTAGCAGGTTCCCTAAACCGGTTTTCTAGTTTCTTTTTTGGTTTTTCTTTTTTTTTGGTTTTTCTGTTTATTTTTTCTTTCTATTTTCTTTTCTTTTCCTTCTCTATTTCTTTTTTTTCTTTTTTCGTTTCGTTTTTACATTTCAATTTTTAGTTTCTGTTTTAGTGTTCTTATTTTCAAAAAATTGTTTGGAAACCTAAAAACTTTAGAGACCTAAAAAACTTTGTGCTTTTAAAAAAGTTCAATTTTTTTTAAAAATGTTTGTGTTCTAAAAAATTTGTTCATACTAAGAAATGTTCGCATTTTTACAAAATTGTTAGGGAATTTCTTTTTCAAAATTTGTTCAGGATGTTTTGTTCATTTTTGGAAATTTTAAATAATAACCAAGATTTCAAAAAGTGTTCCTGTTTTCAAAAATTGTTCATAAATTTCGAAAAATGTTCTCACTTTCTAATTTTTTTCACGTATTAAAAAATTGTTCACATTTCTAATTTGTTTGGGATCTTCAAAATTGTTTTCCATTTCGAAATTTGTTCAAAAAATTCAAAATATGTTCACGATTTTAAAATTGTTCCCGTTTTGAAATTTTGTTCAAAAATTTGAAAAACGTTCATGCTTATGGAAAAAGCTAGAAATTTCAAATTTTGTTTGACATTTAAAAAAATTCATAAAATATTCCCATTTTCAAAATTTGTTCACAAATTCTTAAAACTTTCATGTTTCTAAATATTTTTGGCAAATTAAAAAATGTTTGGGGATTTTAAAAAATTGTTCCTGTTTTCCAAATTTGTTCACAAATTGAAAAAAAATTTGATGTTACCAATTTTTTCCACAAATTAGAATATGTTCGGGAATTTCAGAAAATGTTCCTATTTTCCAAAGTTATTCAGAAATTCAGACAATGTTCTTTTTAGAAATGTTTCAATTTCTTTTTAAACAAATTACGAAGTTGAAAACTGTTTGTGTTTCATAATTTGGTCCCATTCACTTCAAAAACAAGAACATATACAACCCACGTCAGCACACACGCATCTTATAGCATCACATCCAATGACTATAAAATGTGAATGAGACCAAATTAAATCTCATCTAGATGAGTTCTAGCAAAACTGTTGATTGTTTAATAGAAGTGAAGATTGTTTAATAGTAGTGGAGATGGAGATGGAGCTAATAGTATATCTAGAATTACGTTTTAAAGATTGGTTTCACTTCCTAAAATCATATTTTTCGAAAAGGAGGACCCCCGGCCTCTGTATCTGGACGATGCATGCATCCACTTTATTAATTATTCACACAAGACCTTACAAAGTCATACAACAGTAAGACTAAAGCCACTGTCTAGGCAACATCTGTCGCTACTCATATCTAGTTGATGAAGGGATGCTGATAGTCTGGGCCTAATACCAAACAGACCTCGCAGCCAAACCAAAATCTAAGACCTTAGGTCCCAACCAGGACGGCTGTCGGGTATGGGGCACCCACCAGCCCGGCGCACTCCTCAACTAGGACGCCTGACGGGTATGAGGCCGCCGCAGCCACCTGCCACAAATCCATCTTTAGTGATGTACTGCTGCATCAACCTTACCCGGTCTAGCTGTCGTCGACGCCACCACGACGCTAGACAACGCCACCATCCTGCGCTCGTCCATCACCACAGGACCACCGGCGAGACCCCGCTGCTCCATGCCGCTGAGACGCGCCGTTGTCGACGTGTCAGATGCCACGCCGCTCCTCCTCTTATCCCATACAGCCCGCACTTGGTCCAAAATGATGCCCCCAGAAGGGAGAATGACATCGAAACGTCGTCATCGTCCGATCCGGTAAACCCAGATCTAGGATTTCCCCCGAAACCTCCCGATCAAGTTGACGTGACCTGCAACGACGATTCCTCGAGAAGGAAACGACGTCAGAGACGCTGCCATCGTCCGCCAAGACCGCAGTTAGGTGCGGTTTTCACCGGAAGCCGTGTCGTCCTGATCTCGTGGCTGGCTAGAACCGCGCAGAGTCTCGCCATGAAGACGTATACCGCCGCTGGTACTCTGGCAGAGATCCTACATACCCTCACCGGTACCTCCACGCACCGCCGGCCGGCCAAGACCACGTTGCGGCGGATCTGGACGGGACGCCAGATCCGCGGCCGCCGCGACCCATCTTCAGGCAGAGCCATCCACCGGTTCATCCATGGAGTGCTGCCACCATCCATGCACGAAGGGAAGCCCATCGCCGTCCTGGACCGCTGGCCGCCGCCGCACAGGCTAGGGGCGCCGCCCTGCCTGCCGCCCACGGGCACACCACAGGAGACGCCCCTGCCGTCTCAAGGGGATCCCGCTACAGAACTGGCCGCCCTAGCGCCTTGGCACCGGGCCCGCCGCCACCGCGGACCTCGCCGGCGGCAGGAGGATGGCCGAGGGAGGCTGGCGGGGCTGGTTTTGTGGCCCCAACCTGCAGTGGCGTCAAAAAAAATGGACTTGTTAGTTTGTCACAAATGACGTGATGTGTGGGCATGCATGCAGTTATGAGTTTCCTCCAATCCAATAATAACGTAAGAAAACAGCGAGCGATGAAGTAGTCCATCGGATTCCGAGTTCGGATCCCTAGCTATTTCATCTTGTGATCTGAACCGGAATCAACCTGATCTGATAGGCCATAAATACTAGCCCAAACCACGGATCCAGCATCCAAAGTCTTGGAGCCCTCCCTCCGGCCGCCTATTTATCAACCAACCAACAATACCAATAGGAAGGAAGGCAAGAGGAAGAAGAAGAAGATGGTGAGGCCGGAGGACGATCCCCGGTTCGAGGCCTCCCTGTGCCTTCCGCCGGACGCCCTTGACCTCCTCTCGTACGGCAACACAAACACCCACCGCCATCCTAGCCCTAGCAGTAGCAGTAGCAGCTGGGCGCTGCTCGAGTCGCTCGCCTACATGGTGCCCCCCGGCTCCAGCGGTGTCCGTAACCGCACCACCGCCCAAACCCTAATGCCCGACGGCCGCACCACCATCGAGGTAACCTTTCTCCTCGCCGACCCCCCGCGCCGCTCCTACTGGTGCATCTCCGTCTGTCCCGATTCTGCATCTGCTGCTCCTGCTCATAGTCATAGCGACCCCCCCTTGGAGTTGGTGTTTGACTCCATCCCCAAGATTGTCTCCTCGGCGGAGGACCTCGCCCTCATCCAAGTCGGCTTAACCACCTGCAAGCACTTGCTGTGGTTGGTCTACTCCGCCACCGCCAGAGGCAGAGGGCCACCGTCGCTCGTCCTTGTCCCGGACATCCACGACGACCATCAACCGCTCATGCAACCCTATGGCATCTCCACTTCCACATGCACTGACAGCAGCAGCAACAATGGCTTCGTCCTGGCCGCTCTCAGCTACAACTACCAGGTGGATGCACAGTACGACCTTCATCTCTTCAGCTACGTGCCCTCCACTTGGTCTTGGACTTGTAACCGCCGGCGGCTAGCGGTAGACTACGGGTGGACCAGGAAGCCCCACCGTGTCTACCCCGACAAGGTGATCGCTCTCGGAGACGGACTAGTGGGCTGGGTCGATCTCTGGGAGGGGATCCTCATCTGCGACTGCGACGTCAAAGACGACCCCAAAGCCACGGCTCGCTTTGTCCCCATGCCGACACCGCTGCCCGGCAACCAAGACCTCTACAGCAAGGATTATTCCTCGGCGCGGTCGCTGCGCGACGTCACCTTCGGCCACGGTCACATCAGGTGTGTCGAGATTGAGCAGCTGCTGAGGCCCAAGCCCAAAGCAACAACGGTCGTGCACGATCCCTCCACCTTGCTTCTGCTCTTCGATTCCCAATCACCCATGGTCCCAGAGAAAGTCGAATACGAGGTCGTCGGCTGGCGGCTCGTTACTTGGTTTAGGGCGCTCACTTGGGGACACTGGCAGAGAGGAACCATACTCCATTCCGATCAACTCGGAAATATTGTTTCATGGAAGGACCTGCAAACGTGCACCCCCGTTCTGTCCGTGTGTGACGACCATGACAACGCTGTTTACCTCATGTCCATGCTCAAGAACCGCCGCCCCCAGGACGAAACCGCCTGGATGGTCGCCATTGACACCAACACAAACTCCCTGCCACATGAGCCTATGCCATTCTCTACAAACAGGAGTTCACCCGACTACCCAAACCTCATCCCATGCGCACTCACCAGATATCTCATGCCCTAGCTACAAGGCATTTTTCATTTCTTTTCTTTTTTACCGTCCGTGCGTGTGTGCGTGCGTGCGTGGACAGAGAGCGGCATTCACTAAGTTAGTTTCTTTTGAGTTTGCTTGAAAGTTGATACATCTCTTCTGTCATATAAACAGTTAGTTCCGCCACAACCATGACAGACATTCTTGTAAACTTGTCATGCTGCATCGATCGATGGTGCCAGCTTCCAGCTCTACACAGAATGATGATTTAAGTCTTACGATCTAGTTGCATTTGATGCTTCATGAAGATGGCATACATACTTATTACATGGTTTCGTATAAATATATGTCAACTTGGTTGTGGTTTAAAACTTTGTCATATTTATTCTAGGGTGTTATGTGGACATGCATGTTCACAACGGCAAAGTATTTTGAAACGACCTTCTCGGGCTGCATACCAAGACTCGTCTTTGTTCTGATGACCTACTGTTGTGTTCTTATTGCTACCAACAAAAGCTATGAGATTGTAACTTGTTGCTACCGGTTGCACAACTTCACTGAATTCCCACACCTTCTATTTATATATTCGAGTGATGTTTATCTTTTTCAATAAAGCGTGAATTTTGCTGACTCAAAATGAAACATTAAGAGCATACAAACACGATGAATACACATCTGGCATGTGCATGGATAAAATGCAACAGCCAACACTAATGGACGCACACAAAAAAAAAACAAGCTGGCAAATAGCAAGGTCATATAAGACCAAGGATATGCCTAAGCGAGGAAAAATAAAATAGAACCCGAAGCAGAGAAATCCATGATCGCCAACCTACAACTATGACCATATCTGCACCAATCATCCAATGGCATCACAAGGACAATGAGGTCTTCCAATAGCAAAGCCTTCGGGAAGGTAGCTATTCTCATGCGCCACCATCATCGGATCCAACCACTAAGGTCAGAATCTGAATTTTCACCCCGAAGAATCAGACCGAGCGTATCCGAGCAATGCCTTTAACAACATAACGATATAGAAACATCGTCATTGCCAGCTATAATCAACATCGGTTACAGTATTCACTCCGGAGTTCGTTGAAGTCAATCATGTGGGGTTGCGACAACTTTTGCACGATCATCTCTTGAACCAGGCATCCAAATCACAGAACATTTTCACCATTGAATTTCTTGCGTTCAGATCTCTGAAAGTAGATCCCATGTTAATAGGTTTCAATGAAAGAAAAGGAAAACACCGGGAATTAAAAAAAACAGGAAAAATGAAGGCCGAAAACCAGAAAACAATGGAAACCCCAAAAAAGGGAATCCAGAAGCACAATTATGCTTTTTCCTTTTTTTGGATGCACAGTTATGTTTCTTGTGGAAGCACTTGTTGTGCTTTTCAATTATCAAGAAGCGCAATTGTGCTTCCAAAAGATCGATATATTGGATGACTATGTTCGTATGTAGTTATGCGGTTTGACCGATAAAGTTCTTCCTAGAATATGTGGGAACCAATATGAGCATCTAGGTTCTGCTTGGTTATTGACCGGAAACGAGTCTCGGTTATGTCTACATAGTTCTCGAACCCGTAGGGTCCGCATGCTTAAAGTTTGGTGACGATCGGTATTATGAGTTTTTGTGTTTTGATGTACCGAAGGTAGTTTGGACATGACGAGGAGTCTCGAAATGGTCGAGACATAAAGATCGATATATTGGATGACTATGTTTGGACACCGGAATGGTTTCGGAAGGTTTCAGACATATACCGGAGTACCAGGGGGTTACCGAAACCCCCCCGGGGGGGTTTATTGAGCCTCATGGGCCCTAGTGGAGAAGAGGAGGGGCGGTCAGGGTAGGCCGCGCGCCCCCTCCCCCTCTAGTCCAAATTGGACAAGGAGGGGGGGGGGCGGCGCCCCCCTTTCCTTCCTCTCTCTCTCTCTCTCCCTTTCCCCCTTCTCCTACTACTACAAGGAAAGGAGGAGTCCTACTCCCGGTGGGAGTAGGACGCCCCCCTTGGTGTGCCCTCCTCCAGGCCGGCCGCCTTCCCCCCTTGCTCCTTTATATACGGGGGCAGGGGGCACCTCTAGACACAACAATTGATCATTTATCTCTTAGCCGTGTGCGGTGCCCCCTCCATCATATTACACCTCAGTAATATCGTAGCGGTGCTTAGGCGAAGCCCTGCGTCGGTAGCATCATCAATACCGTCATCACACCGTCGTGCGGACGAAACACTCCCGCAAAGCTCTGCTGGATCGGAGTTCGTGGGACGTCATCGAGCTGAACGCGTGCTGAACTCGGAGGTGCCGTACGTTCGGTACTTGATTGTCGGATCGTGAAGACGTACGACTACATCAACCGCGTTGTGCTAATGCTTCCGCTTTCGGTCTATGAGGGTATGTGGACAACACTCTCCCCTCTCGTTGCTATGCATCACCATGATCTTGCGTGTGCGTAGGAATTTTTTTGAAATTACTACGTTCCACAACAGTGGCATCCGAGACGGGTTTTATGCGTAGATGTTATATGCACGTGTAGAACACAAGTGAGTTGTTGGCGATATAAGTTAACACTAATGGACGCACACAAAAAAAACAAGCTGGCAAATAGCAAGGTCATATAAGACCAAGGATATGCCTAAGCGAGGAAAAATAAAATAGAACCCGAAGCAGAGAAATCCATGATCGCCAACCTACAACTATGACCATATCTGCACCAATCATCCAATGGCATCACAAGGACAATGAGGTCTTCCAATAGCAAAGCCTTTGGGAAGGTAGCTATTCTCATGCGCCACCATCATCGGATCCAACCACTAAGGTCAGAATCTGAATTTTCACGAAGAATCAGACCGAGCGTATCCGAGCAACATAACGAGATAGAAACATCGTCATTGCCAGCTATAATCAACATGGGATACGGTATTCACCCCGGAGTTCGTTGAAGTCAATCATGTGGTGTTGCGACAACTTTTGCGCGATCATCTCTTGAACCATGCATCCAAATCACAGACCATTTTCACCATTGAATTTCTTGCGTTCAGATCTCTGAAAGTAGATTCCATGTTAACAGGTTTCAATGAAAGAAAAGGAAAACACTGGGAAGTGAAAAAAAACCAGGAAAAACGAAGGCCGAAAACCAGAAAACAATGGAAACCCCCAAAAAGGGACACCGGAAGCACAATTATGCTTTTTCCTTTTTTTGGATGCACAATTATGTTTCTTGTGGAAGCACTTGTTGTGCTTTCCAATTATCAAGAAGCACAATTGGCTTCTCGTGGAAGCACATGACGTGCTTTTCAGCTTAGCTCCGCTATTTTTTTCCCGGGAAAGCACAGCTATGCATTTTCCTTTTTCGGGAAGCATAAACTTTCCTTTTTCCTTTTTGTGGAAGTAGAGCCATGCTTCTCACAGAAGCATAAGTTATGCTTTTTACATTTTCGGGAAGTGTCGTGGTACTAAGCCTGACAGTAGAATAGGGGGTAGGTATGGAGAGGCAAGATCCTAGCTATGGAGTAGTTGTATACGCAAGAGATTTACGAGTTCAGGCCCTTCTCGGAGGACGTAACAGCCCTACGTCTCGAAGCCCGGAGGCGGTTGACTGGATTATATGCGTATGAGTTACAGGGGTGCGAACCCTTCTGCCTGCGGAGGGGGTGGCTTATATAGAGTGCGCCAGGATCCCAGCCAGCCCACGTAATGGAGGGTTCAATGTACATGAAGGCCTGGCGTTACTGGTAACGCCCTACATAAAGTGCTATCATGGCCATAAAGACTACTTAATAACAGACCATTTGGGTACAGAGTGACCCTTGATCTCCTGATGGTCGAGTGAGTCTTCATGGTCGAGTGTCTTCGAGTCCGTCGAGTGGAATCCTTCCAGATCGACTGAAAGGCAGTTTCTTCTAGAGATGTCCTTAGGGAGGGTACCTTGGACAGGTCCATGACCCTACCCTAGGTACATGGCTTCATCATTAGCCCCCGAATGGATCGAGGTTTGAGTGAGGAAGGAGTTGAGAATTCTTCTGACCTGTTTTTCGTGCTGCGAGTGTGTCTTACTCTGGACCAATGACTTTTAGTGATAGTATCAACTTCTTTTTCAGTCGCCTTGATCCATTCTTTGTATCTGTCGAGTGACTTTTCCGTGCTTGGAGACTTCCGAACGACGGATCGAAAGAAATCTCCGGTCTAACAAGTTGCTCTGCTGTTCGCGGATTTAGCGGGATCCGAATTCCGGGAAGCGCGCGAGGCGGAGGAGGCCGCGGTACTCGGATGGGATAAGGCAGGGACGCCTTGATATTCGCGCCACCTTTTTCGCCACGTATCGCACGCGCGACTGTTGCGGGATTTGACAGGATCGTCCGGGCCTACCAGTCAGCCACTCGGAAGTGACTTCATATAAGGCGCCGGACGGGGGTTTTTGAACAGTGCACCCTCATTTTCCCCTCCCTCTTCCTCAGATTTATTTGCTGCGCTCGCTACCTTCTCAGCGCTGCTGCCCTGTGCCTGCTTCGTCGGCGACGATGGTGAAGGAGAAGACGGCGGATTTGGAGCGGGCGAAGAAGGCGACGGCGAAGGCGAAGGGGAGGGCGACCAGTCGGGCTGGATCCTCATCGCGGGCCGGCCTACCGCAAGGTTGGATCCAGGGAGACTGGATCTGCTCGACCATCAGCCAGAAGGACCTCGACGACCTGGCCAATGAAGGACTGATCCCCCATGGGTCAGCGAGGCTTCCGGGGAAGGAGTGGCAGCCGCAACCTCAGGAGGGTGAGTGCGTCCTCTTAGCCACCCACGTTGACCGCGGGTTTTCTCTACCGCTGTGTCCTTTCTTTCGGGGGTTTCTGAACTTCTTTGGGGCACAACTCCACCACTTCACGCCCAACTCCATTGTCTATCTCGCTGCTTTCGTGTCCTTGTGTGAGAACTTCTTGGGTTGTCGGCCGCACTGGGCCTTTTCAAACACATATTCACCTGTCGCTCTCAGACGGTGAAAAAGGCTAGTCCGAATGACGAGAAAACCCAAATAATCCAGATGTGTGGGGGTCTTGGGGTTCAGATGAGGAGTAAAAGTGCCTTCCCAGTCATGAGCCTTCCCGAGTCAGTTCGAGGGTGGCAGTCGACCTGGTTCTACTGCCAGAACCAGCCGACGCCAGGGCAGTCGACTGGACTCCCTCCTTTCTCCACTGAGTGAACAAGCCATCCTCTCTGAAGGTGGTCCCGGAGGAGAAGGCTTGGGTTAAGATGTTGGTAGAGTGCGTAGTTCAGCTCATCCGTGACGGGGTGCCTGGCATGGATCTTCTGGAGGTTTTCCTTCGACGGCGCATTCAGCCACTTCAGTATCGAGGCCATCCGATGTGGATGTACTCTGGTACCGAAGACACCACTCGGGTTCACCCGGAGGAGGTCGAAGATGCCACTCTGGAGAGGTGGATGACCTCTCTCACAGGGAACAAAGATAACCCCCATGAAGGCAGGAGGATCCCGCCACTCGACCAGTCATACGAACTAGACAAGGTCTGACCACGTATCTCCGACTGTTATCCTGTTTCCTTCATTCTGCTTTGCTACCATTCGGTCGAATGACTTCCGTCTTGTTTTGTTGTCTTCCAGATCACCACTGAGATGTATTCGATGCCCAACAGGGCGCAAGAACAGACCAAAGAGGAGGAAGGGAGCGGAGGCGAAAGTCAGGAGGAGTGGGAATCGGATGGCGAGGAGGGTGAAGAAGACGCTGGCTCTGACGAGGAAGAGGAGGAGGAAGAGGAGGAGGAAGTCCAGCCTCCCCATACTGAAAGACGATCCAAGCTCGCCAATGACCCTGCAGTCGAGCGCGGCAAGGGGGTCGTGCCTGTTGTGCAGTCGACCAAACGTCCTCGGACGACCTCTCCGGCGCCGACTGAGAAAGCGCCGAAGCAACCCCGAGCGGCGTCATCGAAACCGACGAAGGCCTTGCCGAAGATGAGGATGGTGATTCCCACTATTTCCGGGTAATGGCCTAACTTGTGTTTTGTTGTTTAACACGGATACACTCTTGGTCGACTCGTTCACTGACCGACTGATTTCTGAAACTGCAGTGCTGCTAGTTCTGAGACTTCAATCAGACATGACGATCAAGAAATGGAGGATGCTGTCACTTCCAACCCTGGTACGATCTCTGTAGTTTTGCTTTCGGTCGACAGGATCTTCATTTTTAACTTTGAATCTTTTCTGTAGCTCCACCTAATATCATCATTGATCTCCCTGCTGATGACGATGAGGAGCCACTGAGGCAGAGGAGGAACAGGAAGACGTCAGCTGGCAAGACTACTCAGGTTGTATCAGCACCTGAGACGCTGGATCCGGAAGGGGGCAACATCACTTGGGCTACCGTATCCTTTGCTGTGCCACTGATGAGTGCTCGCCCTTCGTCGTCGAGTGCTGATCGGCCTTCACTTTTCTCCACCCACCACGTCTCGAAGCACCAAGCAGGCGCTGCTAAAGAAGCTATACGCCAGGCGGGGGTCATGATGGAGTAGGTGAAGGCGATCCGAGACGCCAGCTGAGGGAGTCCCAGATTAGGGGTGTCCGGATAGCTGAACTATCATCTTTGGCTGGACTCCTGGACTATGAAGATACAAGATTGAAGACTTCGTCCCGTGTCCGGATGGGACTTTCCTTGGCGTGGAAGGCAAGCTTGGCGATACAGATATGTAGATCTCCTACCATTGTAACCGACTCTGTGTAACCCTAGCCCTCTCCGGTGTCTATATAAACCGGAGGGTTTTAGTCCGTAGGACGAACAACAATCATACCATAGGCTAGCTTCTAGGGTTTAGCCTCTTTGATCTCGTGGTAGATCTACTCTTGTACTACCCATATCATCAATATTAATCAAGCAGGAGTAGGGTTTTACCTCCACCGAGAGGGCCCGAACCTGGGTAAAAACATCGTGTCCCTTGTCTCCTGTTACCATCCGCCTAGACACACAGTTCGGGACCCTCTACCCGAGATCCGCCGGTTTTGACACCGACATTGGTGCTTTCATTGAGAGTTCCTCTGTGCTGTCGCCGTCAGGAAGGATGCCTCATCCCGTCTTTAAAGACGTCACCATTGCTAAAGGAGCTTTGGCCACCGGCCAGACTCTCCGGCTAGGCAGTTTTCTTATGACCGCCTGTTCGGCCGCCAAGCCGACGATGACTTCTCGGGTCATCGAAAGCAATCTTCACGTTAACTCGGAACTTGCCGAGCAGCTAGATCCGATGGAACTCTCCTCCTTAAACGAGCTCTTGGATTGCATCGCCGCCCTGGGAGTCGCTACAGACTACGATCAGATTGGGCCTAAAACCGATCTGAGAGAGATCAACTCTCACCAGGCTACCCACCATGTTGCTGTGGTGGAGGAATAGTACGGCGACCCTTCTTCTATATTAAGGACTAGCTATGTCCGGATTCCTGACCCTCCATGCCGGATTCCCGCAGAGGGACGGACGTCGATCAAGTCCTGAACCTAAAGTCAGGCAGCGGGCTGGATTCATTGGACAATATCCAAAAACCCAAGCTTCCATGTTCGGAAACTTTTCGGCCCTTGAGTCTTAGATTGGACGGGGTTCCGAATTTAATTCCACCCGCCCACCCAAACATAAGCGATCTATCCTGAATCCGGCAAGAGCCCGCTAAAACAGTACACCATTACTGGGCTAGATTCCTCCTGGTTATGGACAGGATAAAGGACTGCCGCGAGGAAGATGCAATTTCACTTTTCTGCAATAATTGCACGGACAAGGGAATCCTAAACGCCATAAGTCGTCGTGAAATTACACACTTTGCCGACTTGGCGTCCATAGTACGAAAGTACTGTGCGATGGAGAGCGCCTGGAAAACCGAAACCAAATTTTGGGATAATCCGGCCCCGAATACAACCCTAGTCCGAAATAAAAGGGTGCATCATCGCCAGGCACCTGGGTTAAATACCAAAAAGCAAAAAAACCCTAAAGGGCACGGAACCGTACTGGAGGGATGGCTCAATGGACCCTACAAAATTCATTGTACAGAGGGTGCCACTCCAACTCATAGCCTTCGAGCATGTTGGATACTACGGCAGGTGGCTAAAAGTGGCGAAGAGCTTCTAGCTCCAGAGAACCAGCCCAGCAACACCAGTACGGTATTAACAGTGTTCGAGACTTTCGCATCAAATAATATGCGGAAACGAACACTCTGCAGCCTTGTCGAAGTCTACCAAGTAGCAACAATAAACCCATGGAGTGACACGGCTATTACCTTTAATGCCAGTGACGAACCTAAATTCCAAACGGCCCGAGCACCAGCCGCATTGGTGCTCAGTCCAATAGTGGACGACTTTCGCCTTACTAAGGTACTCATGGACGGCGGCAGCGGATTAAACCTCATTTACGAGGAAACCCTTCGAAAAATGGAAATAGACTAGAGCCGCATTGAGCGAAGCAGCACAACCTTTAGAGGAATAATCCCTAGTCGGGAAGCATGCTGCACAGGAAAAATCACACTGGATGTGGTGTTCGGCTCGCCGGACAATTACAGGTCCGAGGAGGTCACGTTCCAAGTGGCCCCGTTCAGCAGCGGATATCACGCTTTATTAGGACGAGAGGCATTCACAATTTTTCAAGCTATACCCCATTACGGGTACATGAAGCTCAAAATGCCCGGGCCCAACGGAATCATCACTCTTGCCAGTGATCCGGACATAGCACTCCGCCGAAAATAAGACAGCTGCACTAGCCCTCGAGGCACTATCTGAAGCCCTAGCGGCCGAGGAACTCACTGCGCTGCGCTCCATGATGAACAGGGACGATGTGATACTCGATAAGAGATCCAAGTCCACCTCTTTTAAGCCAGCGGACGAAATAGTCAAATTCCAAGTCCATCCAATGGACCCTACAAAGACAGCCTCCATTGGGGCATAGTTAAACCCTGATGTAGACGCCGCACTACGAGAATTCCTACGGGAAAATTGGGACATTTTTGCCTGGCACCCTTCAGACATGCCAGGAATCCCACGCCGGCTGGCCGAGCACAGCCTAAATATCCTAAAAGGATTCAAGCCAGTCAAGCAGGCTCTTCGGCGATTTTCCGAACCCAAGAGACAGGCAATGGGAGAGGAGCTAGCCAAACTACTGGAAGCCGGATTCATCAGAGATATAAAACATCCGGACTGGCTAGCAAACCTGGTAATGGTACCAAAGAAGGATAAATCTTGGCGCCTATGTGTCGACTTCAAGGACCTTAACAAGGCTTGCCCAAAGGACCCCTTCCTCCTCCCCCGCATCGATCAAATTATCGACGCTACCGCAGGACATGATTCATTGTGCTTCCTCGATGCATACTCCGGCTACCACCAAATTAAGATGCCAGAGCCAGACCAAGCCGCAACGGCATTCATCACTCCATACGGCCCATTCTGCTTCAACACAATGCCCTTCGGGCTCAAAAACGCCGGCGCAACATATCAGTGCATGATTCAGACATGTCTGGCAAACCAGATCGGCAAAACAATGGAGGCATACATAGATGATGTCGTCGTCAAATTCAAGCATGTCAAAACTCTAGTAGACGACTTGAGGCTCACATTCGACAATCTCCGAACATACGACATTAAGCTGAATCCGGAAAAATGCGTCTTCGGCGTACCAACCGGAAAGCTCTTGGGCTTCATTGTATCCGCTAGAGGAATTGAAGCAAACCCAGCCAAGATCCGAGCTCTGTCACAATTGGATATCCCAAAAGGCCTCAAACAAATACAAAGATTGACTGGATGCGTGGCGGCTCTAAGCTGCTTTATCTCCCGTTTGGGAGAAAAGGCATTACCCCTTTATCACCTCCTCCGGCGCACCAAACACTTCGAGTGGACGGATGCCGCGACGGCCGGACTCGAAGAAATAAAAGCCATATTGGCAACAAATCTGGTCCTGGCTGCGCCCAACATGGGCGAACCAATGTTATTATATATCGCGGCA
This sequence comes from Triticum dicoccoides, assembly GCF_002162155.2. Lineage (NCBI taxonomy): Eukaryota > Viridiplantae > Streptophyta > Magnoliopsida > Poales > Poaceae > Triticum > Triticum dicoccoides. Next base: position 723,549,221 of record NC_041391.1, read on the forward strand.
ACACATCAAGTTGTAAGCGCGGTGCTCGTCGTCGAACGAGAAACGGACGGACACAAGTTCCCCTTTCAAAAACCTGTTTACTACGTGTCCACTGTCCTAACTCTATGCAAGTCCCAGTATCCACATTATCAAAAGATAGCGTACGCGGTGTTCATGGCATCCCGGAAGCTGCGACACTACTTTCAAGAGTGTTCGATAACAGTAGCCTCCGAAGTACCTATTAATGACATTATAAACATCCGCGACGCGACTGACCGGATTGCAAAATGGGCCATCGAGCTCCTCCCATTCGACATAACCTACAAGCCACGGCGAGCCATCAAGTCGCAAGTTTTGGCCGACTTTGACGCCGAATGGATTGAAGCCGAACTCCCTAAAGAGTACGGCGCATATTCCAATTGGATCATGCACTTCGACGGCTCCAAAATGTTGGCCGGCCTGGGGGCTGGCGTCGTCCTGACATCCCCAATCGGAGACACAGTTCAATACGTACTCCAGATAATGTATACAGACTCCAACAATGCAGCCGAATACGAGGCCCTTCTACATGGCCTCCGGATGGCGGTCTCCATGGGCATTAAACGCCTAGAGGTGCGCGGGGATTCGAACCTCGCAATATCCCAAATAAACGGAGACTTCGACACCAAGGATCCGAAAATGGCAGCTTACCGTAACACCGTCGTAAAAATGTTAGCTCGGTTTGAAGGGCTTGAATTTCACCATATAGCCCGGGATAATAACCAGGCAACGGACGTATTGGCACGCATTAGCGCAAAGCGTGATGCCGTCCCTCCCAATATCTTCCTAGAGTGGCTGTTCAAGCCATCCGTACTATGGGAAGGGGAGTCCGGAAACAACAATCCGGACCCAACCGCACCACCCAACACCGAACATTCTGACATAATCGGTGGTTCTGCCAATGAAATAACACATTCAGCCCACGAAATAATGGAAGTCATTGCCCCGTGGACGGAACCATTCCTAGCCTACTTAACTAGGCAGGAACTTCCCGAGGACCAAAACGAGGCCCGCTGCATAGTACGGCGATTTAAAGCCTATAAGGTCCATGAGGGAGAGCTTTATAAGAAAAGCACAACCGGAGTCCTTCAAAGGTGTATCTCTGAAGAGGAAGGGCGAAATCTTCTGGCTGAAATTCATACCGGACTTGGCGGGCACCACGCCGCAGCCTGGGCCCTTGTAGGCAAGGCCTTCCGTACAGGATTTTATTGGCCGACGGCCTGGGCAGATGCTCAGGACTTAGTCCAACGATGCGTCGATTGCCAGCTCTTTGCTAATCAAAGCCACATGTCACCCACCGCCCTCAAAACTATACCCATCACCTGGCCGTTTGCGGTCTGGGGGCTTGACATGGTTGGACCCCTTAAAGGAGGAACCCACAAGCAAAAATACCTATTGGTCATGGTGGATAAATTCACCAAATGGATAGAGGCAAGCCATTTAAGACGGCCGAATCCGGACCCGTGATAGACTTCATATCAGGGGTAGTACACCGTTACGGCATCCCCCATAGCATCATCACTGATAACGGCACGAACTTCACGACCGACGAGGTTAAACTCTGGTGCAAAAACATGGGCATCAAGCTCGACTAAGCTTCAGTCTATCACCCTCAAACTAACGGTCAAGTCGAGTGAGCAAATGGTCTAGTCATGAGCGGCATTAAACCCAGACTAGTGCGGTCCCTCAAGGAATCTAACACGCACTGGGTAGAGGAGCTCGACTCCGTACTCTGGGGGCTGCGGACCACGCCGAATCGCACTACCGGATTCACACCATTTTTTATGGTGTATGGCGCAGAGGCAGTTTTGGCCTGCGACATAATTCATGACTCACCTCGCGTGCACATGTACGAAGAAAGAGAAGCCGAGCTGGATCGGTAGGACAGTTTGGACGCCTTAGAGGAGGAGCGCGATGTGGCAAAAGCTCGTTCCACATTCTATCAACAGCAGGCTCAAAGATATCAAAGCAGAGAAGTACGGGCCAAAACTTACAATGTTGGCGAACTAGTTCTACGCCTGCCAGACAAGAAAAAGGACAAACTCAAGCCCAAATGGGAAGGTCCCTTCATCATCGACCAAGTCCTGACCGGCGGAGCGTACCGTCTGCGAAACGCATCGGATAACCGACTCGAGCCGAACCCATGGAACGCAGCCCGTCTCCGAAGATTCTACGCCTAGTGCCAGACTCCGAGTTCGCCTCCTTCCTCCATCTACATTTTATACTTTAGTTGTCTTTTATTTCTCTCCTTCTCCCTCCTTTTTTCTTAAAGCCGTTGAAGGCTCGTTTGCGCACTGTTCACACACACTTGACGCGTTATCCGCGCTCAGTATACCTAGGGGCTTCTTTAACAGAAGCTTATTTATACGGGCTTTATGCCCAACACATATGTCACACTTCCGCATGTACCTTTTATTCACCATTATATGCATCGATATGACTTAAGTTTTGGCCAAGCTGGGTTGCCTGGCTCCTGTGCTTACCCCTACGTTCCCGATTGTTCGGCTAGGTGTTAAAGGGAGCACCTCTGCGATTGTTACCGCCGGGTCAGCCGGACGTGTACCTCAGACTGGGTGAAGCCGAAAGCTAGCGTTCTTAAGGGAATATTCGGTCGGTGAAATAAAAGACGAATTCTTACTTATTCATTTATCTGCCCCCAGATGTTTTTCTGCTTTTTTCGCAGTCTGGACATGCACTTTAGGGCATGCCTCCCAGGGAAAGGAACCCCTAACGGAACTATTCTCCCTGGAAGATGTTTCTTACTAACCATGTAATATAACATAACTAGTTGGGCACTTGTCTGATAAAGCACTCATGACCCCTACGCCTGGTCTCCACGCATGCCCCGGTTCTTACATAACCGCGAGGGTATTCGGACACACTCCAGACTGTCGGGTCCCGAGGTTGAAGCGAAAAGGTCCGCTACGACAAACGATCTACAATCCGGCTAGAAGGCATTTTACATGTCATTTTAAATTACATAGTCAAATTGACTGATTGTATTCCTCTTCAATACCATCTAATAGGTTGTCTAGTTTACAATCCCGCTGGGAATACTTTGCGGCCAACTCTACTTGGCCGTACACTAAGCTCACAGGGATCTCCTTCCCATCGGGCCCCACATGTCCGACCTCGGCCATGTGGTTTGGGTCAGCCTTCGTGTACCACGTCTTCACCATGGCCCAGGCCTCCCTGGCGCCTTGACGGCAGGCCGATATCTTCCATAGCCAGAAGCACCGCCGTGCACCCTGAAGCTTCTCTGCAAGCTCTCCAAGGCCTTCGGGTAGGGAGATGGATGGCCACAAGGCCTGGGCGACACCTCTCATCACCTGCCGAACTCGTTCATGTAGTTGCAGCAGCTCGGGAAGTAGGTCACCCGTTGAACCGAGCATTTCCTCTGCAGGACGTCGTGTGAGCATACCTACAGACATATTTCTGTTAATCAACTTCCTTGCTGAACTCTTCTTTTCATAAGTTCGCTCAAGCACTTACTATAAATGCCGCGACGAAGCCGCCGATTCTCCTTAACGGAGTCAGACAGTTGGGCTCGAACATCCTTCAGTTCCTCACCCAGCTGGGTGTTGGCATCTTGGAGATTATTTTTCTCTTGCCGCACCCTTGTAAGCACATTCTCGCCGGCTTTTAACCGGCGCAGGAGCTATTGCTTGTCCGGATCTACCCCGGCGCCATCTGCAATGTTATTGTCAGACTTATACACACGCCGCACTTCGCAAACTACTTCTCTTTTAAAGCGTATATTACCAGAGGGGGTCTCTATGGCTTCCCCTATCGCGGCTAGTGTGGCCTCAAGTTGGGCCTTACACTCTTGAAGCTCCTGGGATAGTTGGGTATTCTATTCTATAAGATCCTGCATAATAAATGATCCTGAAATCAGTTATTCTAACTATTTTAAGTCTCGGGGGCTACTGGCATATATAACTGTCAAAATCCCTCACCCGTATGTCTTTTACATACTGCTCCATGGCTCTGGCTAGACCATCTTGAGCGGCACGGAGGTGCGCATCTCCCGAATTAAAGGCATTGAATGCCTCTTGGGAGAAACACGCGTCACGAAGAATTGTCTGGCGGCGCCTATGATTCATGGCGCTCTCCACCTCAGATTTGGTGGCGGACAATCTGTCGGCATCCTCCATTGGAAGAGCATCCGATGCGCGCCTTGTGTTCGCCTCCCCTTCCGGACCTGGCTTTGGAACCTGGCTGGCGGATGCTTGATTGGCAACCTCTGCGGACACAGTCCGGCGAGCGCTCTTTTTCCTGAAAAAATCACTAGCGTTAGTATACCTTCCAGGAATCTTTCCTTGAAACACGGTGGTGCGCCATACTGTTGCGGCGACGTCTCGATCCACGCCGCACTTCTTCTCTGCCTGATGGGCCGAGCTGCCCCTTGTTGGCCAGCCGCCGCGGGCTCGGCTTCCCGCCTCAAAGGCACCTCCTGCGGAACACCATTGGTATGCGGTGATCAGAAATAAGCACGGATGGGTCATTGTATCAGGACTTCGGTCACAGTTACCTGGGAAGCTAGAAATATTCCGGGGTAGTCGGCCGTAATGGCGACCAAAGCATTGTCGATGCTAAGTTGGTGGAACACCCCATCGATCAGCTCCACCTTTATGTTCGGATCCTCTTCGGAGGCCGGATCGAGGGACCATTCCGGATCCTCGGGTTGTGGAGGTGGGCTGTGTATATCCTCTACGGCCCGGCGCAGTTCCTGCGTCAAAATCAGAAAATGAGATACTTAACCATGGGAATGGGGATCGGATAGGCAAAAAGAAATTCTGCTTACCCAGCTTCGAGGATTGTTCATGGAAAATCCATTTAGTGGACTAACACGGAGAAAATCCTCCTTTCCCCCTTTGTACAGGCAGGACAAGATCTTCACCAGATCGGCGACCGATCCCGGCCCCTTACGGCCATGGCGGGTGGCGTCATCCTCCCCGTTGAAATCCCACATGGGGTGGCCCCTATACTGGAGCGGATGCACCCCCCGCATAATGCATGTGGCCATGACTCCGATCATAGTCAGGCCGGAATGAGCTAATAACCTTATTCGGCTCATCAGGTGGAGGACATCCCTGTTATTTTCCCTCTGGGGGCTCCGCGGGCGCCAGCTTAGGCGTTTCTTCAAAGGAGCATTACTGAACTCCGGGAGGCCGATACGAACAGGATCCGACAGCGGGACGTCTTCCATGTAAAACCATTCCGAAGGCCAGTCTTCGAACGCCTTCTTCGGGGTTCCGGATAGATATCCGGTCCTGGTGATGCGCCATAGTTCGGCTCCGCCCACTTGATATATTGACCCCTCATGAGAACGGGGTACAAGGCAAAACAATCTCTTCCACAACGCGAAATGAGCCTCAATGCCCAAAAACAGCTCGCAAAGGGCCACGAAGCCCGAAATATGCAGAATGGAGGCAGGCGTAAGGTTGTGCAACTGGAGGCCATAGAACTCCAGGACCCCCGGAGAAACGGATGAATTGGAAATCCGAGCCCTCTTATCAGATAAGAGACGAAGCATGCCCGCTCTCTTTTGGAGGGATCGGGGACGCTCTCCGCCTGCTTTCCGCCCTTGTAGGTGGCGAGTCCGGCTCGAACCGGAACCATGAAGGCTGGGGGAAGAAATCCCTTGGTTTGGAGCGTCACTAGCTCGCTGTGCGGGACCAAGCATCTACACCAATCTCCAGGCTGAGGGTTGGGAGCGCGAGAGGAGGAGCCGCGTCGACTGTCCATGATGGAATGGATTTTTGTCAGAGGCGCTCCGATGAATGCTCGCGGAGGGAGGATGGTGTGATTCGGATCAAGATCCCCGTCTCTTTTTGTTGGGGAACGTAGTAATTTCCAAAAAATTCCTACGCACACGCAAGATCATGGTGATGCATAGCAACAAGAGGGGAGAGTGTTGTCCACGTACCCTCGTAGACCGTAAGAGGAAGCGTTATGGCAACGCGGTTGATGTAGTCGCACGTCTTCACGATCCGACCGATCCAAGTACCGAATGTACGGCACCTCCGAGTTTAGCACACGTTCAGCTCGATGACGATCCCCGGACTCCGATCCAACAAAGTGTCGGGGATGAGTTCCATCAGCACGACGGCGTGGTGATGATGATGATGTTCTACCGGCGCAGGGCTTCACCTAAACTCCGCGACGATATGACCGAGGTGGAATATGGTGGAGGGGGGCACCGCACACGGCTAAGGAACGATCATAGATCAACTTGTGTGTCCTAGGGTGCCCCCCTGCCCCCGTATATAAAGGAGCCAAGGGGGAGGGGGCGGCCCACCGGGAGTAGGACTCCCTTCTTTCCTAGTTGGAGTAGGAGAAGGGGGAAGGAGGAGGAAGAGGGGAAGGAAAGGGGGGGCGCCGCCCCCTCTCCTTGTCCTATTCGGACTAGGCAGGGGAGGGGGCATAACCCACCTCTTGCCTCCTCTCCTCTTCTCCCTTAGGGCCCATGAAGGCCCAATAACCCCCGGGAGGGTTTCGGCAACCCCCCGGCACTCCGGTAAAATGCCGATTTCACCCGGAACACTTCCGATGTCCAAACATAGGCTTCCAATATATCATTTTTTATGTCTCGACCATTTCGAGACTCCTTGTCATGTCCGTGATCACATCCGGGACTCTGAACAAACTTCGGTACATCAAAACTTATAAACTCATAATAAAACTGTCATCGTAACGTTAAGCGTGCGGACCCTATGGGTTCGAGAACTATGTAGACATGACCTAGAACTATTCTCGGTCAATAACCAATAGCGGGACCTGGATGCCCATATTGGCTCCTACATATTCTACGAAGATCTTTATCGGTCAAACTGCATAACAACATATGTTTTTGCCTTTGTCATCGGTATGTTACTTGCCCGAGACTCGATCGTTGGTATCCAATACCTACTTCAATCTCGTTACCGGCAAGTCTCTTTACTCGTTACATAATGCATCATTCCGTAACTAAATCATTAGCTACATTACTTGCAAGGCTTATAGTGATGTGCATTACCAAGAGGGCCCAGAGATACCTCTCCGACAATCGGAGTGACAAAACCTAATCTCGAAATACGCCAACCCAACATGTACCATTGGAGACACCTGTAGTACTCCTTTATAATCACCCAGTTACGTTGTGACGTTTGGTAGCACCCAAAGTGTTCCTCTGGTAAATGGGAGTTGCATAATCTCATAGTTACAGGAACATGTATAAGTCATGAAGAAAGCAATAGCAATATGCTAAATGATCAAGTGCTAGGCTAACGGAATGGGTCATGTCAATCACATCATTCTCCTAATGATGTGATCCCATTAATCAAATGACAACACATGCCTATGGTTAGGAAACATAACCATCTTTGATTAATGAGCTAGTCAAGTAGAGGCATACTAGTGACGTTATGTTTGTCTATGTATTCACACATGTATCATGTTTCCGGTTAATACAATTCTAGCATGAATAATAAACATTTATCATGATATGAGGAAATAAATAATAAATTTATTATTGCCTCTAGGGCATATTTCCTTCAGTCTCCCACTTGCACTAGAGTCAATAATCTAGATTACACAGTAATGACTCTAACACCCATGGAGTCTTGGTGCTGATCATGTTTTGCTCATGAGAGAGGCTTAGTCAATGGGTTTGCAATATTCAGATCCGTATGTATCTTGCAAATCTCTATGTCTCCCACCTGGACTTGGTCCCGGATGGAATTGAAGCATCTCTTGATGTGCTTGGTCCTCTTGTGAAATCTGGATTCCTTTGCCAAGGCAATTGCACCAGTATTGTCACAGAAGATCTTCATTGGTCCCGATGCACTAGGTATGACACCTAGATCGGAAATGAACTCCTTCATCCAGACTCCTTTATTTGCTGCTTCCGAAGTAGCTATGTACTCCGCTTCACATGTAGATCCCGCCACGACGCTTTGTTTAGAACTGCACCAACTTACAGCTCCACCGTTTAATAAAAACACGTATCCGGTTTGCGATTTAGAATCATCCGGATTAGTGTCAAAGCTTGCATCGACGTAACCATTTACGACTAGCTCTTTGTCACCTCCATATACGAGAAACATATCCTTAGTCCTTTTCAGGTATTTCAGGATGTTCTTGACCACTGTCCAGTGATCCACTCCTGGATTACTTTGGTACCTTCCTGCCAAGCTTATTGCTAAGCATACGTCAGGTCTGGTACACAACATTGCATACATGATAGAGCCTATGGCTGAAGCATAGGGAACATCTTTCATTTTCTCTCTATCTTCTGCTGTGGTCGGGCATTGAGTCTGACTCAACTTCACACCTTGTAGCACGGGCAAGAACCCTTTCTTTGCCTAATCCATTTTGAACTTTTTCAAAACTTTATCAAGGCATGTGCTTTGTGAAAGTCCAATTAAGCGTCTTGATCTATCTCTATAAATCTTGATGCCCAATATGTAAGCAGCTTCACCGAGGTCTTTCATTGAAAAACTTTTATTCAAGTATCCCTTTATGCTATCCAGAAATTCTATATCATTTCCAATTAATAATATGTCATCTACATATAATATCAGAAATGCTACAGAGCTCCCACTCACTTTCTTGTAAATACAGGCTTCTCCAAAAGTCTGTATAAAACCATATGCTTTGATCACACTATCAAAGCGTTTATTCCAACTCCGAGATGCTTGCACCAGTCCATAGATGGATCGCTGGAGCTTGCATACTTTGTTAGCACCTTTTGGATCAACAAAACCTTCTGGTTGCATCATATACTACTCTTCTTCCAGAAATACATTCAAGAATGCAGTTTTGACATCCATTTGCCAAATTTCATAATCATAAAATGCGGCAATTGCTAACATGATTCGGACAGACTTAAGCATCGCTACGGGTGAGAAAGTCTCATCGTAGTCAACCCCTTGAACTTGTCGAAAACCTTTTGCAACAAGTCGAGCTTTATAGACAGTTACATTACCATCAGCGTTAGTCTTCTTCTTAAAGATCCATTTATTCTCAATGGCTTGCCGATCATTGGGCAAGTCAACCAAAGTCCATACTTTGTTCTCATACATGGATCCCATCTCAGATTTCATGGCCTCTAGCCATTTTGCGGAATCTGGGCTCCTCATCGCTTCCTCATAGTTCGTAGGTTCATCATGGTCAAGTAACATGACTTCCAGAATAGGATTACCGTACCACTCTGGTGCGGATCTTACTCTGGTAGACCTATGAGGTTCAGTAGAAACTTGATCTGAAGTTTCATGATCAATATCATTAGCTTCCTCACTAATTGGTGTAGTTGTCACAGGAACCGGTTCTTGTGATGAACTACTTTCCAATAAGGGAGCAGGTACAGTTACCTCATCAAGTTCTACTTTCCTCCCACTCACTTCTTTCGAGAGAAACTCCTTCTCTAGAAAGGATCCGATTTTAGCAACGAAAATCTTGCCCTCAGATCTGTGATAGAAGGTGTACCCAATAGTCTCTTTTGGGTATCCTATGAAGACACATTTCTCCGATTTAGGTTCGAGCTTATCTGGTTGAAGTTTCTTCACATAAGCATCGCAGCCCCAAACTTTAAGAAACGACAACTTTGGTTTCTTGCCAAACCATAGTTCATAAGGCGTTGTCTTAACGGATTTTGATGGTGCCCTATTCAACGTGAATGCGGCCGTCTCTAAAGCATAACCCCAAAACGATGGCGGTAAATCAGTAAGAGACATCATAGATCGCACCATATCTAATAAAGTACGATTACGACGTTCGGACACACCATTTCGTTGTGGTGTTCTGGGTGGCGTGAGTTGGGAAACTATTCCGCATTGTTTCAAGTGTAGACCAAACTCGTAACTCAAATATTCTCCTCCACGATCAGATCATAGAAACTTTATTTTCTTGTTACAATGATTTTCCACTTCACTCTGAAATTCTTTGAACTTTTCAAATGTTTCAGACTTGTGTTTCATTAAGTAGATATACCCATATTTGCTCAAATCATCTGTGAAGGTGAGAAAATAACGATACCCTCCGCGAGCCTCAACATTCATTGGACCACAAACATCAGTATGTATGATTTCCAACAAATCAGTTGCTCGCTCCATAGTTCCGGAGAACGGCATTTTAGTCATCTTGCCCATGAGGCACGGTTCGCAAGTACCAAGTGATTCATAATCAAGTGATTTCAAAAGCCCATCAGTATGGAGTTTCTTCATGCGCTTTATACCGATATGACCTAAACGGCAGTGCCACAAATAAGTTGCACTATCATTATCAACTCTGCATCTTTTGGTTTCAACACTATGAATATGTGTATCAGTACTATCGAGATTTAATAAAAATAGACCACTCTTCAAGGGTGCATGACCATAAAAGATATTACTCATATAAATAGAACAACCATTATTCTATGATTTAAATGAATAATCGTCTCGCATCAAACAAGATCCAGATATAATGTTCATGCTCAACGCTGGCACCAAATAGCAATTATTTAGGTCTAAAACTAATCCCGATTGTAGATGTAGAGGTAGCGTGCCGACCGCGATCACATCGACTTTGGAACCATTTCCCACGCACATCGTCACCTCGTCCTGAGCCAATCTTTGCTTAATGCATAGTCCCTGTTTCGAGTTGCAAATATTAGCAATAGAACCAGTATCAAATACCCAGGTACTACTGTGAGCATTAGTAAGGTACACATCAATAACATGTATATCACATATACCTTTGTTCACTTTGCCATCCTTCTTATCCGCCAAATACTTGGGGCAGTTCCGCTTCCAGTGTCCAGTCTGCTTGCAGTAGAAGCACTCAGTCTCAGGCTTAGGTCCAGACTTGGGTTTCTTCTCTTGAGAAGCAACTTGTTTGCTGTTCTTCTTGAAGTTCCCCTTCTTCTTCCCTTTACCCTTTTTCTTGAAACTGGTGGTCTTGTTAACCATCAACACTTGATGCTCCTTCTTGATTTCTACCTCCGTGGCTTTCAGCATTGCGAAGAGCTCGGGAATAGTTTTGTCCATCCCTTGCATATTATAGTTCATCATGAAGCTCTTGTAGCTTGGTGGTAGTGATTGAAGAATTCTGTCAATGACACTATCATCAGAAAGATTAACTCCCAGTTGAATCAAGTGATTATTATACCCAGACATTTTGAGTATGTGTTCACTGACAGAACTATTCTCCTCCATCTTGCAGCTATAGAACTTATTGGAGACTTCATATCTCTCAATCCAGGCATTTGCTTGAAATATTAACTTCAACTCCTGGAACATCTCATATGCTCCATGACGTTCAAAACGTCGTTGAAGACCCGGTTCTAAGCCGTAAAGCATGGCACACTGAACTATCGAGTAGTCATCAGCTTTGCTCTGCCGGACGTTCTTAACGTCGTCAGTTGCATCAGCAGCAGGCCTGGCACCCAGCGGTGCTTCCAGGACGTAATTCTTCTGTGCAGCAATGAGGATAATCCTCAGGTTACGGACCCAGTCCGTGTAATTGCTACCATCATCTTTCAACTTTGCTTTCTCAAGGAACGCATTAAAATTCAACGGAACAACAGCATGAGCCATCTATCTACAACAAACATAGACAAGCAAAATACTATCAGGTACTAAGTTCATGATAAATTTAAGTTCAATTAATCATATTACTTAAGAACTCCCACTTAGATAGACATCTCTCTAGTCATCTAAGTGAGTACGTGATCCAAATCAACTAAACCATGTCCGATCATCACGTGATATGGAGTAGTTTCAATGGTGAACATCACTATGTTGATCATATCTACTATATGATTCACGTTCGACCTTTCAGCCTCCGTGTTCCGAGGCCATATCTGTATATGCTAGGCTCATCAAGTTTAACCTGAGTATTCCGCGTGTGCAACTGTTTTGCACCCGTTGTATTTGAACGTAGAGCCTATCACACCCGATCATCACGTGGTGTCTCAGCACGAAGAACTTTCACAATGGTGCATACTCAGGGAGAACACTTCTTGATAATTTAGTGAGAGATCATCTTAAAATGCTACCGTCAATCAAAGCAAGATAAGATGCATAAAGGATAAACATCACATGCAATCAATATAAGTGATATGATATGGCCATCATCATCTTCTGCTTGTGATCTCCATCTTTGAAGAACCGTCGTGATCACCATCGTCACCGGTGTGACACCTTGATCTCCATCATAGCATCGTTGTTGTTACGCCATCTATTGCTTCTATGACTATCGCTACCGCTTAGTGATAAAGTAAAGCAATTACAGGGCGTTTGCATTTCATACAATAAAGCGACAACCATATGGCTCCTGCCAGTTGCCGATAACTTCGGTTACAAAACATGATCATCTCATACAATAAAATATAGCATCACGTCTTACCATATCACATCATAACATGCCCTGCAAAAACAAGTTAGACGTCCTCTACTTTGTTGTTGCAAATTTTACGTGGCTGCTACGGGCTTAGCAAGAACCGTTCTTACCTACGCATCAAAACCACAACGATAGTTCGTCAAGTTAGTGTTGTTTTAACCTTCGCAAGGACCGGGCGTAGCCACACTCGGTTCAACTAAAGTTGGAGAAACAGACACCTGCTAGTCACCTGTGTGCAAAGCACGGCGGTAAAACTAGTCTCGTGTAAGCGTACGCGTAATGTCGGTCCGGGCCGCTTCATCTAACAATACCGCTGAACCAAAGTATGACATGCTGGTAAGCAGTATGACTTGTATTGCCCACAACTCACTTGTGTTCTACTCGTGCATATGACATCTACGCATAAAACCAGGCTCTGATGCCACTGTTGGGGAACGTAGTAATTTCAAAAAAATTCCTACGCACACGCAAGATCATGGTGATGCATAGCAACGAGAGGGGAGAGTGTTGTCCACGTACCCTCGTAGACCGTAAGAGGAAGCATTATGACAACGCGGTTGATGTAGTCGTACGTCTTCACGATCCGACCGATCCAAGTACCGAACGTACGGCACCTCCGAGTTCAGCACACGTTCAGCTCGATGACGATCCTCGGACTCCGATCTAGCAAAGTGTCGGGGATGAGTTCCATCAGCACGACGGCGTCGTTACGATGATGATGTTCTACCGGCGCAGGGCTTCGCCTAAACTCCGCGACAATATGACCGAGGTGGAATATGGTGGAGGGGGGCACCGCACACGGCTAAGGAACGATCCATAGATCAACTTGTGTGTCCTAGGGTGCCCCCTGCCCCCGTATATAAAGGAGCCAAGGAGGAGGGGGCGGTCGGCCAAGGAGGGCGCGCCAAGGGGGAGTCCTACTTCCACCGGGAGTAGGACTCCCTTCTTTCCTAGTTGGAGTAGGAGAAGGGGGAAGGAGGAGGAAGAGGGGAAGGAAAGGGGGCGCCGCCCCCCTCTCCTTGTCCTATTCGGACTAGGGAGGGGAGGGGGCGCAGCCCACCTCTTGCCTCCTCTCCTCTTCTCCCTTAGGGCCCATGAAGGCCCAATAACTCCCGGGAGGGTTCCGGTAACCCCCCGGCACTCCAGTAAAATGGCCATTTCACCCGAAACACTTCCGATGTCCAAACATAGGCTTCCAATATATCAATCTTTATGTCTCGACCATTTTGAGACTCCTCGTCATGTCCGTGATCACATCCGGGACTCCCAACAAACTTCGGTACATCAAAACTTATAAACTCATAATAAAACTGTCATCGTAACGTTAAGCGTGCGGACCCTACGGGTTCGAGAACTATGTAGACATGACCTAGAACTATTCTTGGTCAATAACCAATAGCGGGACCTGGATGCCCATATTGGCTCCTACATATTCTACGAAGATCTTTATCGGTCAAACCGCATAACAACATACGTTGTTCCCTTTGTCATCGGTATGTTACTTGCCCGAGATTCGATCGTCGGTATCCAATACCTAGTTCAATCTCGTTACCGGCAAGTCTCTTTACTCGTTACGTAATGCATCATTCCGTAACTAACTCATTAGCTACATTGCTTGCAAGGCTTATAGTGATGTGCATTACCGAGAGGGCCCAGAGATACCTCTCCGACAATCGGAGTGACAAAACCTAATCTCGAAATACGCCAACCCAACATGTACCATTGGAGACACCAGTAGTACTCCTTTATAATCACCCAGTTACGTTGTGACGTTTGGTAGCACCCGAAGTGTTCCTCCGGTAAATGGGAGTTGCATAATCTCATAGTTACAGGAACATGTATAAGTCATGAAGAAAGCAATAGCAATATACTAAACGATCAAGTGCTAGGCTAACGGAAGGGTCATGTCAATCACATCATTCTCCTAATGATGTGATCCCATTAATCAAATGACAACACATGCCTATGGTTAGGAAACATAACCATCTTTGATTAACGAGCTAGTCAAGTAGAGGCATACTAGTGACGTTATGTTTGTCTATGTATTCACACATGTATCATGTTTCCGGTTAATACAATTCTAGCATGAATAATAAACATTTATCATGATATGAGGAAATAAATAATAACTTTATTATTGCCTCTAGGGCATATTTCCTTCACTTTTATAGGCGGCTCATTTGCCCAGCTAGGGGGATAAGTGTAAAAATACCCTGGCTTTTCACATTCGTTCGACACATGGAAGATGGCCATTATTGGGCGTGGAAGCCAAGGAGCGCAGCATTTATATGAAGCCGGACACTATTCACCAAGTATATGGAGTTTGGAGAAGAACCCGCCTCGCAATGCCGAAGACAATCTACGCACCGGACTCATCGTCATTGAAGCCTGGTTCGGGGCTACTGAGGGAGTCCCGGATTAGGGGGTGTCCGGATAGCCGAACTATCATCTTTAGCCAGACTCCTGGACTATGAAGATACAAGATTAAAGACTTCGTCCCGTGTCCGGATGGAACTTTCCTTGGCGTGGAAGGCAAGCTTGGCGATACGGATATGTAGATCTCCTACCATTGTAACCGACTCTATGTAACCCTATCCCTCTCCGGTGTCTATATAACTGGAGGGTTTTAGTCCGTAGGACGAACAACAATCATACCATAGGCTAGCTTCTAGGGTTTAGCCTCTTTGATCTCGTGGTATATCTACTCTTGTACTACCCATATCATCAATATTAATCAAGCAGGAGTAGGGTTTTACCTCCACCGAGAGGGCCCGAACCTAGGTAAAAACATCATGTCCCTTGTCTCCTGTTACCATCCGCCTAGACGCATAGTTGGGACCCCCTACCCGAGATCCGCCGGTTTTGACACCGACACCAGCTAAGCAGCTTATGATGCAAGTTCGGCCCTTCAGAGCAATGTCTAGGTTAGTTGATCACCGCCTGTTCTGTTAGGATATGGTACCTGAAAACTTTTCTTTCTAAAGATCTTAGTATCTGTACACCCACTGGGTGTGTCGATTGAATATCTGGATTGTGGGGGCATGCTGAGTGCACCCACTGGGTGTAGTCCCAGAGGCTATGGTGGACTGCTAGCAGTCGACCATAGTCTTTATACCTTGAACTTTTTCTCTTTACTTTCTCCACTCGATCTGGTCGAATGGAATCATGGAACCAGTGGGGGCACACTGAGTGCACCCACTGGGTGTAGTCCCCGAGACCGTGGTCGACTGCTGGCAGTCGACTATGGTCTTAAGAACTTTTTTTAGGTTAACTGTTGGCAATTAGCTATGGTTTAGGATCATAACCTTTTTGTCTCTTTCGGTCGACTGATCGAACCGAGTCGGTAGAACCAGTGGGGGCACGCTGAGTGCACCCACTGGGTGTAGTCCTCGAGACTATAGTTGAATACTTTGATTCGGCTATAGTCTTAGAAATACTATGATCTTTCTCTTAGTCACTCGGAAGTGACCTATCTTTGACATCTGTCGATGGATCTTTCGTAGAAATCTTGCGAGCTTGTTGCTCGTTACACTGAGTTGGAGAACAAGCATATCCAGCTCGAACTTGATCTGAAGCTTGTCCAGGAGAACTTCACGAAGGCGAAGGAGGAGGCAAAAGGTATGTTTGGTGAGAACCTTGATGACTGCCCTTATTTCTTGTCCACTCCTGAGTCTGATCTCACTGTCATTTTGCAGATAAACTGAGGGATGCTCTGAAGAAGAAGGACCTTGACCTCGCCGAGGCACAGAAAGCGGCTTCGAACAAGACGAAACTCGCAGAAGAAAAGCTGGCTTCAATCAGCAAACTTGAAGAGGAGAATACCAATCTGAAAGCTGCTCTCGACGCGGCCAACAAGGAGGTCAGTCGACTGAAGAATGACAAGATAGCCCTAAGCGACAAGGCTAGCGAGCTGGCGGGAAAGAAGAATGATCTAGAGGATTATCTGGGAGGGCTCGCCAAGAAGCTATTCCTCATGCTTGAAGGTAATCCCTTGTATCCGACAGGCTTGTAATTATTGACTTACCACAAAACTGCTGGCTTATCTTTGGGTTGTGTCTACAGAGTTCTGCCAAAACTTTGAGGAAGAGACTGGTCGATTGGAGCCAAGCCTGGATCCCGTCAACTCTCCTGTGAAGGATGAAGCCGCCATGAACGTTCTCCGACTGGAGTCTCGTGTTGCTGCTGTGGTCGACTATCTTGCTAGACGGAAGGTTGCAACGTCGCGCATTGACACAACACTCTGGCCGGGGGAAGCACTTCAGAACAACCTCGAGTCTCTGATGACTCGACTGAACGAGGTTCCAAGTCGAGTGCAAGAATGGAAGAAGTCTTCTGCCAGGTGTGGTGCTGATGTTGCTCTGTCTCTGGTCCGTGTTCACTGCAAGGACGCGCGAGAGGACAAGCTGGTGTCTCTCAAGGTGGCCAATACCAAGAAGCGTGACTTCCGATCTTTCATGGAGACCTTCATCGTTGCCGCCACTCGGATTGCAGATGGAATCGACATGGACGAGTTTGTCGCGCCTTCCAGTCCTCCACAGGAGGGGTAAAAAACTTCTATGCTTGATGCCTTAAATTTGCCTCAGAATGCCGAGTGGTTTTTGTAACCGGTAAACTTTAACAGGCTTGGTGTCTGAGCACATCTGGATCCGTAGGACGCTATCTGAACTTGGGTTTGCAATTGAATATGTTTGCATTTGCCTTCGAACGAACATTGTTCTTCGCCCGGAATATATGCTAGTGTTTGTGATGCACTTTTGCAGGTAGGAATGAAGCACCGATTGCAGTCGACTTGCATCCTTGTGGATCGGGATGGAGTGCACATTGTATTTGTGGCAGAGCTCTGAAGGGGAAGGTAGAAGTCGACTTGTACCCCATCATCCTTGCAGAGCAGAATGCATCCCATACTTAGGCTAGCACTGGGCTGCAGCTAAGCCCCCGAGTAGGAGGTTTGCTCTCCACTCGGTAGGATTTTGTAAAACTTAGGCGAGCACTGGGCTGCAGCTAAGCCTCTGAGTGGGAGGTTTGCTCTCCACTCGGTAGGATTTTCAAAAACTTAGGCGAGCACTGGGCTGCAGCTAAGCCCCCGAGTGGGAGGTTTGCTCTCCACTCGGTAGGATTTTCAAAAACTTAGGCGAGCACTGGGCTGCAGCTAAGCCCCCGAGTGGGAGGTTTGCTCTCCACTCGGTAGGATTTTGTAAAACTTAGGCGAGCACTGGGCTGCAGCTAAGCATCCGAGTGGGAGGTTTGCTCTCCACTCGATAGGATTTTCAAAAACTTAGGCGAGCACTGGGCTGCAGCTAAGCCCCCGAGTGGGAGGTTTACTCTCCACTCGGTAGGATTTTCTGTGACGTACTTCCAGAGGAGAAGGTTGCAGTCGACCTGCACCTCGTCCTCCTTGCGGAGCGCATGTTGTATTTGTGGTGTAGCTCGGAAGGAGAAGGTAGCAGTCGACCTGCACCTCGTCCTCCTTGTGGAGCACACATTGTATTTGTGGCGTAGCTCGGAAGGATAAGGCAGCAGTCGACCTGCAGCTTGTCCTCCTTGCGGAGCGCACATTGTATTTGTGGCGTAGCTCGGAAGGAGAAGGTAGCAGTCGACCTACACCTCGTCCTCCTTGCGGAGCGCACATTGTATTTGTGGCGTAGCTCGGAAGGAGAAGGTAGCAGTTTGACCTGCACCTCGTCCTCCTTGCGGAGCGCACATTGTCTTTGTACTTAGGTGAGCACTGGGCTGCAGCTAAGCCCCCCGAGTGGGAGGCTGGCTCACCACTCGGCAGGATTTTGTTAAACTTAGGCGAGTACTTGGACTGCAGCTAAGCCCCCGAGTGTGAGTCTGGCTCACCACTCGGTAGGATTTTGTTAAACTTAGGTGAGTACTTGGACTGCAGCTAAGCCCCCGAGTGGGAGTCTGGCTCAGCACTCGGTAGGATTTGAAAGTACTTAGGCGAAACGGATTCGCAGCTAAGCCCCCGAGTGGGAGGCTGGCTCGCCACTCGGCAAGGATTTTTTTTACAAACTTAGGCGAAACGGATTCGCAGCTAAGCCACCCACTGGGGGACTGCTCATGTCAACAAAAGTAACAACAATCACTGGGAAAATTATAACACTCTTGTCTTTCATAAATAAACTACAGAAGTACTTTTATTACATCTCATGCGAGTGAATACTTAAGTATAAAAGGGGTGGAGCAGCTCCGCGTTCCAAGCTCGGGGCTCATCAATCTGGTGCTCGACATTGTAAAGACGGTACACCCCATTGTGGAGAACTTTGGTGACGATGAAGGGACCTTCCCAAGTAGGAGCAAGCTTGTCTGGCTTCTGCTGATCCACTCGGAGAACCAAATCTCCTTCTTGGCAGGCTCGACTCTTCACGTTTTTGGCATGGAAGCGACGCAAGTCCTGCTGATAAATGGTCAATCAGATCATGGCCATCTCTCTTTCTTCTTCTAGAAGGTCGGCTGCGTCCTGTCGGGCTTGCTCTGCTTCATCTTCAGTGTAGAGTTCGACTCGAGGTGCGTTGTGAAGCAGGTCACTCGGTAAGACTGCTTCAGCTCCAACCAAGAAGAACGGAGTTCTCCCAGTCGACCGATTAGGAGTGGTCCTTAATCCCCAAAGTACTAACGGAAGTTCGTTGACCCATGCACCAGCCGCGTGCTTGAGATCGCGCATCAGTCGGTGTTTCAGCCCTTTGAGAATTAAACCATTTGCTCGTTCTGTCTGTCCATTCGACTGGGGGTGAGCGATTGAAGCATAGTCGACCCGTGTGCCCTGAGATGTGCAAAAGGCTCTGAATTCCTCGGAATCGAAGTTCGACCCATTATCAGTGATGATGCTATGTGGAACTCCATATCTGAATATCAACTCCCTGATGAAGCTGACCGCAGTGTCGGCATCAAGATTCTTGATGGGTTTAGCTTCAATCCACTTAGTGAACTTGTCGACTGCCACCAGCACATGGGTGAAGCCGCTTCTGCCTGTTCTCAGTGGTCCAACCATATCCAATCCCCATCCAGCAAAAGGCCAGACGAGTGGGATGGTCTTCAAGGTTGAGGTGGGCTTGTGTGACATATTGGAGTAAAATTGACATCCTTCACACTTGTCGACTATCTCCTTTGCCATTTCATTTGCTCTTGGCCAGTAAAATCCCGCTCGGTATGCTTTAGCCACAATGGTCCAAGAGGACACATGATGGCCACAGGTCCTCGAGTGGATATCGTCAAGGATTATCCGACCTTCTTCTGGTGTTATACACTTCTGACCGACTCCAGTCGTGCTTTCTCTGTACAACTGTCCCTTTATTACGGTAAAGGCTTTGGATCGGCGGACGATCTGTCGAGCCTCTTCTTCATCCTCTGGGAGCTCTTTCCTTAAGATATACACGATGTACGGCACTGTCCAATCGGGAGTGATGACCAACGCTTCCATGATCAGGTCGACCACTGCTGGAACTTCAACTTCAGTCGGATCTGTGACACTTTTTGTCTGCGGAGCTTCTTCGGTATAAGGATCTTCCTGAACTGATGGAGTATGGATATGTTCCAAGAACACATCACTGGGAATGGCTTCTCTCTTGGAACCTATCTTTGCCAAATCATCAGCCGCTTGATTCTTCAGTCGGGGTATATGATGGAGCTCTAACCCTTCAAATTTCTTCTCAAGCTTTCTTACTGCATTGCAGTAACCAGTCATGGCTGGGCTTCTAACGTCCCACTCCTTCATCACCTGATTGACCACCAAATCTGAGTCGCCATAAACCATAAGGCGACGGACGCCAAGTGAAATGGCCATGCGCAACCCATACAAAAGTGCTTCATATTCTGCTTCATTGTTGGAGGAATCAAAGTGGATCTAGAGCACATATCTGAGCTTATCTCCTCGGGGGGAAACCAAAACTACCCCAGCACCGGAACCATTCAACATCCTAGAACCGTCAAAGAACATGGTCCAGTGCTCCGAGTGAACTTGAGTCAGTAGTTGCTGTTCAATCCACTCGGCGATGAAATCTGCTACTGCTTGGGACTTAATGGCTTTCTTTGCCTCAAACTTGATATCAAGGGGAAGGAGTTCAATCGCCCATTTTGCCACTCGACCAGTTGCATCTTTGTTGTGCAGAATCTCTGACAATGGGGCGTCGCTGACGACTGTAATGGAATGATCAGAGAAATAATGAGCAACCTTCTTCGTGGTCATGTAAATCCCATATACAAGCTTCTGACAATGAGGGTATCTTTGCTTCGATGGGGTCAACACTTCGGAAAGATAATATACTGGGCGCTGAACTTTGAAGGCTTTCCCTTCTTCTTCCCGCTCGACCATAAGTACTGTACTGACGACTTGTCCTGTGGCTGCAATGTAAAGCAATAAAGGCTCTTTGCTGATTGGAGCAGCAAGCACCGGCTGGGTGGAGAGCAGAGCTTTTAGCTCTGCAAACGCTGCATCAGCTTCTGGAGTCCACTCGAACTTGTCTGACTTCTTCATCAGTCGGTAAAGAGGCAATGCCTTTTCACCGAGGCGAGAGATGAATCGACTTAACACGGCCAAGCATCCAGTAAGCTTCTGGACATCGTGCACACGCACGGGGCGTTTCATTCGGAGTATAGTGCCAACTTTTTCTAGGTTGGCGTCGATTCCTTGTTCGAAAACGAGAAAATCGAGTAACTTTTCGCCAGGAACTCCGAATGTGCACTTTGATGGATTAAGCTTGATATCATACCTCCTGAGATTGGCAAATGTTTCAGCGAGGTCAGTCAACAGGTCGGAACCCTTCCATGATTTGACCACAATATCATCCATGTATGCTTCCACGTTCTGACTGATTTGAGTGAGTAAACACTTCTGAATCTTCCTCATGAACATGGCTCCGGCATTCTTGAGGCCGAATGGCATGGTGACATAGCAGAAGCACCCGAATGGAGTGATGAAAGCTGTTTTGATCTCGTCGGGTCCATATAGACGGATCTGATGGTAACCGGAATAAGCGTCTAAAAAAGACAGGCGCTCACATCCTGCAGTCGAGTCGAATATTTGGTCGATGCGGTGAAGAGGAAAATGATCTTTCGGGCAGGCCCGATTGATATGTTTGAAGTCAATGCACATGCGAAGTGACTTGTCCTTCTTAGGGACCATGACGACATTAGTGAGCCACTCGAAGTGGTAAATTTCTCGGATAAACTCTGCTGCCAGGAGCCGAGCCACCTCCTCGCCAATGGTCTTTCTCTTCTGGACGGCGGACCGTCGAAGATGTTCTTTGACAGGTTTCGCCTTTGAGTCGACTCGTAGACGATGCTCAGCCAGTCCCCTGGGAACACCCGGCATGTCAGCAGGCTTCCATGTGAAGATGTCCCAGTTCTCACGGAGGAACTGGATGAGCGCTTCTTCCTATTTAGAGTCGAGTGTTGTGGAGATATGAGTCGGAGCAGCACTAGGGTCGGTCGGGTGAACGTGAACGGGCTTCGTCTCGCCAGACGACTGGAACGCTGACTCTGTGGTGGGCTTCTTGGCCCACAACAAATCACTCGGATCTGCATTTTTCTGGTATTCTTGCAGCTCCACCACTGTTATCTGAGCATCGGCAATCTTTGAGCCCTTCTGAAAGCACTCTTCTGCCTTTTTCCGATTGCCAGTGATGGTGACCACACCTTTGGGACCAGGCATCTTCAATTTGAGGTACACATAACATGGTCGAGCCATGAATCGTGCATAAGCTGGCCTGCCCAAAATAGCGTGATAAGCACTCTGGAAATCCACAACTTCAAGTGTTAACTTTTCTTTGCGGAAATGCTTTGAATCACCGAAAACCACATCAAGAGCAATTTGGCCGAGTGACTCAGCCTTCTTCCCAGGAATGACTCCATGGAAACTCATGTTGCTGGAACTGAGTCTGGACATCGGAATGCCCATTCCCTTCAGCGTCTCCACATACAATATATTCAGCCCGCTGCCACCATCATCAGAACCGTAGTCAGTCGAGTGCCTTCGACGACCGGGTCGACCACCAAAGCTTGCCTCCCAGGGGTGGCTATGTGTGTCGGATGACCAAACTGGTCGAACGTGATGGCGTTCTAAGACCATTTCAGATAACTAGGTGTCACCGGAGCAACCATATTCACCTCACGGTTGATAACTTTCAATCGACTTTTGCTCTCAACATCAGCAAAAATCATCAGGGTGGAATTGACATGGGGGTATCCTCCATCACCGTCCTCTTTATCCTCCACCTTGTCCGACTCCTTCTCCTTATCCTTGGGCTGTTTTCCCTGAAACTGCTGGATCAAGAGTCGGCATTGGCGAGTGGTATGTTTCGGGTAGATGAAGTTGCCCTCTTCGTCTTTCTTCGTGTGGATGTGGCATGGCAAATCCATCACATCATTTCCTTCCTTGTCCTTCACCTTCTTGGGGTTCCAAGATCCTTTGGGCTTCCCTTTAAACTTGCCCTGAGTCACGGCCAAGGCTTCTCCAGGAGCAACTGGCTCGGCTTTCCGCTTTTGCTTCTGACTGGAGTTCCCTCCTCCGGTTTCATGAGCAGTCGGCTTGTACTTGCCACTCCGGAGCCGATCCTCTTCTTCACCATTGGCATATTTGGTGGCAATCTCCATCATTCGACTCAGAGTCATGTCTCCGGTCCGACCGAATTTCAAACTTAACTCTCTATTCTTAACACCTTCCTTGAAGGCACAGACTACTTGGTGATCAGATACATTCTCCACAGTGTGATGCAATGTGATCCACCTCTGGATGTAATCCCTCAGGGTCTCATTCGACTTTTGCACACAAACCTGTAGCTCTGTCAACCCTGCTGGTCGCTTGCAAGTCCCTTCAAATGTCCTGACGAACACTCGGGCAAGATCTTCCCAAGTGTAAATGCTGCTAGGTGCCAACTGATTCAGCCATGCTCTGGCTGAGCCCTCCAACATAAGAGGTAGGTGTTTCATGGCCACCTCATCATTGCCGCCGCCAATCTGAACAGCCACTCTGTAGTCCTCAAGCCAAGTATCGGGCTTGGACTCACCAGTGAACTTACTAACTCCAGTCGCCAACCTGAAGTTGGGAGGAATCACCGCGGCCCTGATGGGTCTGCTAAAACACTCCGGTCCTGAGACATGAACTTTGCTGCTGGTGGGCACATCTCTGTCATGGCCTTCTCGGGGAGCTCTGTTCCGGTCGACCAGACCTTGCACGATAATGGATTTCGTGTCAAAGCCTGGTTCTCTGGGATCGACTGGAACCCTTCGCCCAACACTGTGCTGGCGTCTGTCATCTTGCTATCGAGGGGCGTACGACCCACCCCTTGGGGGAGGAGTGGGCACTCGACGCCGATCATCGCGATCGAGTCAGTCATCATACTGATCACGCCGACCCCCACGTCCCTCACGCCGCGGGGGTGATCTTGGGCTATGGGCCGACTGGACTGTATTCGCAGCGACAGATCTGCTGTGAATCTGGTTTCGCGACTACGATACAGCTGAATTCTGATCTCCTGCTGCCCGGAGCAAATCTCTGATCTGCATCAAGCCTCTGCCGGCCTCTGACTGGGAGAGCTGAATTAACTCTGCTATTCGGGCTGCAGCCGCTAAATTATGAATCGGAGTTCGATATACCTGAGTCGGTGGTGGAAAGAGTTGACGTCGAATGGAGTCCAGAACTCGCTGCCACGCGCGCTCGTCGAGTGCTCACTGGAGGTTCTCCAGTCGAGTGCGCTCAGCCAAGTTGGCCAAACGCGCGTCCTCCAAGGCACGAGCCTCGGGGGTTTCTCCTACGATAGGAGTATGTAAAGCATCCATGTTCCGGCGGCGAAGATTTTCCCTTTGCAGCAAAGTGAGTGGCTCGGGTTGATACTCCTCGTGGACCTGCGCTGGGTCGCCTCCGCCGTCTCCCCCGTCGGTGCAGGGGAAGCCGGGAGGACTACGCGGTCCATTGATCATCAGGACCTCCGCCGCTGGATCACTGCTGTCACACTTGGATGTAGTCTCTATGGAGCCAGTCGAACGATCGAACAGGCCGTAGAGAGATTCGTCGGGCTCGATCGCCGCGACTTGGGGGGTGGCCGACTGGCGGGCCCCTGCGTGCCTCACCCACCGCTAAAGCCTCGACCGACCGGAGCGCTTGCGCTGGCGGGAGACAGGGAGGGAGGACGACGCAGGGGTCGACCGATACGGGGCCGACGGTTGCCGCAGCAGGATGCTGCGGACACACGCGCGAAAGTGTATCGCCCCGCGGACTGGAAGCGCGTTGATATCGAGTGGAGCCTCCTAGAGCCAAGCAGAATCGTCGGCGATGAACGTGAGCGCGCCGAGACGGATCTCGCGGCCCTCGACCAAAACTCCGCCAGAAACCATGATGAAGGTGATCGGAACATTTGCAACTTCTCCAATAAGTCGCTAAGACACCTGCCCCACGATGGGCGCCAACTATCGTGGTACTAAGCCTGACAGTAGAATAGGGGGGTACGTATGGAGAGGCAAGATCCTAGCTATGGAGTAGTTGTATACGTAAGAGATTTACGAGTTCAGGCCCTTCTCGGAGGAAGTAACAGCCCTACGTCTTGAAGCCCGGAGGCGGTCGACTGGATTATATGTGTATGAGTTATAGGGGTGCGAACCCTTCTGCCTGTGGAGGGGGTGGCTTATATAGAGTGCGCCAGGACCCCAGCCAGCCCACGTAACGGAGGGTTCAATGTACATAAAGGCCTGGCGTTACTGGTAATGCCCTACATAAAGTGCTATCATGGCCATAAAGACTACTTAATAACAGACCATTTGGGTGCAGAGTGACCCTAGATCTCCTGGTGGTCGAGTGAGTCTTCATGGTCGAGTGTCTTCGAGTCCGTCGAGTGGAATCCTTCCAGGTCGACTGAAAGGCAGTTTCTTCTAGAGATGTCCTTGGGGAGGGTACCTTGAACAGGTCCATGACCCTACCCTAGATACATGGCTTCATCAGGAAGCACAAATCGTGCTTTCCCCTTTACAGGAAGCAAACCCGATAAAAAATATTGCTTCAAAACCAATTTTGGTTTTTTGCTAAAACCTAGGGAAGAACAAGAAAAGGCTGAAAATCCAAAAAAACTCAAAAACACATGCGAAAAACAACTAAAATTGTGCGGATGCGCCCAACATGCGACATGTGACGGTGGCTGGGAGCACCACTCGACGTGCTCCGAGCCCCAAGAAAGTAACCTCTGCCGGAGCCCTCCAAGGAGGCAGAGACTATATCTTGCTTACTGTGAGTATAGCGTTTGTCCCACCTGAAGGATCCCTATACACGTGTAGCTACTATGTCGGCCCATTTTTTGTGTTATTTTTCCGTTCGCTGGGTCTCGATCAAGACACTTCTGGTTTTGTTCGGTCGTTGTATTGGTTGGTTCTCGATTTTTTGTAGTTTTTTTTCTCAATTTCTCTTTTTTTTGTCTTTGGTTTTCTTTGTTTCTTCACTCATTTTTCTTTAGTTTTTCTGCTTCTTTGTTCTTCCATCGGGTTTCTTCGTTTCCTTCTCGGTTTACATTGTTTTTTGTTTCCTTTTTCTTTGTTTTTCAATGGTTTTCTTTGTTTTCCCTGTTTCACCGTATCTGGTTTACCTTTTTGTCACTTTGTTGGTTTTCACTAGTTTTTCTTTTTGTAACACATGTCTACTTTTTCAGCATATAATATACATTTTTAATGTAGGCGTAATTTTTTATACATGTTGTACATTTTTCTTTTATATGGTTTTGTAGACTTTTTTCACATTCATAGTCAACATGTTTCAATGTCTAAATACACATTTTTAAAAGTTAGAAAATTGCTGCATGTAAATCCGAATATTATATGTGTGTGCATCAAGTTTTGATGCAAAAGGAATTTTTTTTGTGGCTTGTGTAAAAAAGACAATTTTCGATGCTTGATTACAGCTATTCACAAGGCATTTTTTTATCTTTCATATACATGCCACGAAAAAATGTCCCTTTTCACCGAAATTTTGTGTGTGTGTGTGTGTGTATATATATATATATACATATATATATATATATATATATATATATATATATAAGGAATAGTTATTCTTCACCCCCTCTATTTTACATCAAGGCACCGTAATTTTACGTTCCTTAAATTTTGTCTTATTTCAGACATAAAAAGAGAACGTAAGAAAATATATAATCGCCGTAAAAAATAGTTTATGTTACGTAAATTACAGATGTAAAAATATAGTGTAAAATGTACATTAAAATGTAATTTTTCTGGTCTTCTGACCTTTTTTTATGCCAAATTTTATGCAGTGAATCAATATGACCGTAACTATTTGTATTTGAAACATAATTTATTTATGAAATGATCGTAATATTACCTCGGGTGAAGAATAATTTATTCTGCACCCTGGGTGATGAGTAGTAACTATATATATATATATATATGAAACATTTGTCCTATATATATATTGCGCTATTCGTCACCCTGGATGAGGAATTCTTATTCCTCACCCCAGCCCATCTCTCACGGCCACACCTCCAATACATAAGAAAATAAATGGACTTGAGGTAAACTTACAGCCTAAAGACAGAACCGGTCTCTGTTCGGTAAAGCAAAGGGGATCAACGTAATATTACCTCATGCATGCCAGTAATTTAAATTGTGCATGTAAGCAACCTATATGGCGCACCAAAGTGGCAGTGTAGAAATCAAACGATGCTGCCGTAATCTTACAGAGTGAGGAACGGAGGCTTGGTGACTTACAATGACTTGTTCTTGTATTAGTACCCCACTTGATTCTGCTGCAATGCATTTATCTTATGATTTTTTTGTTGGTAAAATCATGCTTATCAAATTTCCTTGCAGAAGTACCACCGGTAGTTTGTTCTTGTAATTTGTGTGTGTTTTCAGAATATTGTGCTAGGGTTTGTCAATAACTGCGATGTTAAGTGTATCTGAAAAACTCGTGTTTACTTCTTGGTTTTGGATTTCTTCTCTCCGTTTTACTCCAATGTATTGCACAACAGTTTTCTCCTAGATTATGTGTTAACCTCATTAACTCTAGATCACACACAAAAAGATCCATGGGCATTGTTGCAAGAGATAAGAATTAGTAGAATGGTTCATTACACCACGTCAGACCTACTCGAAAAGCACTTGGATTTCCTGACAAAACCAATTTTGTTTGTTTACAATGAACAAAGGCGATGTTAGTTCATCACACATAAATCATAAAAAAAGAGTTAGCATGCTGCTTGACATAGTAGCATCTAAAAAAAATCAGTATCTATAGAGAAAACTATATATCTTTCTGTAGTACAACAATCTCCTGTCAATCTTGAGACGGGCACTGGTCTTCTTTTGGCCAAACTGAGACATTTGCATTTCAAATATGAGGTTCCGAAATCCCCATGTAGATGAACCTACAATTTCTGCAAAGATTTATTTTCATTTAGCTTTTGCACCATCCTCATCTGAATGACCCTACAGTTTTTGTAACGATCACGGTTTTGGGTACCGCCCGAGAAATTTGGATACCAGGCGGTAACCGCATTTCTCGCCGCCCCACGAGAAATACCCGGTAAATTTCATTGCAGCAGCTCGTTAGATGCAAAATGTAACCAAGAAAAACAATAAGCTGAAAAGAGGAACATTAGTTTCAAAGGTACTCTCCATAATCCATCAGCCACATATTACAAAGAACTACATAAATAGGACTAGAAGAGCACTTGTCCATGGCAGTGCTAAAAAACCCCAAGGAAGAAGAAATTAATCATATTTGAATAGATAGCTCCGAAAGCTAAAAGAATGGGTTAAAGATGAGCAAAACCAACACTTGTCATATAAGAACCTGAAGAAAAACCCAAGATAAATTTTATTTGTTGCAAAAAAGTAATATTAAATGATGAGAAATTTTAATTTTTGGTACCATTTGCAGGGCATTTTTCTAACATGTTTCTGTCGTGATGGAATGAGTGCCATGACGATGATGTACACTAGAGACATGCAAAGACAAAAGGCATTCTTAAAGATGATTGGCGGTCTGCGCAATGATATTATCAACAGGTCCTTTGTTGGTTAGCTGCTCCTACCTAAGAATGTTGAAAGTAAAGAGAGTTCTGAGATCTAGCAGTTATTTTACACCATCTAATTGGACCCAGCATGAATTGTGCACAAACCTTTCTTTGGCGTTATAAAAGTGGAAACCACCTGAAGAAACTAGAGAAACGTGTTTATACGGTGCTGCAGTACACCATATTTTTATGTGTGGAAGATGCCAAGATGCTATTAGCATGTTCAGAATTCAGACCAACGTTTGTAAATTTACCCGTGACTGTAAAAGTTTGTTATATTTATAGAGATAAACATGTTTAGACATTTTCTGGATGTTTGTGTCTATGTATGTCAGCACTTGAACAAGGATTGAATCACTGGAAAAAAACCTTGATATACAGAAATTGTAGATTTCTGGAAAGTTGGCTCTGTCAAATTTTACTGAAATATTTTCTTTCAACAAGTAATGGTGCAAGATAGCAGAGAAGATAAATAAATCAAGAGAGATGTGTGCAGGATTTCAACTATATACGAAAGATTTAGCCGTTGTTTATACAGCTATGATAATCTATCCCTTTTTGCGAATGAATGATAATCTATCCCAACCTGTACAGAAATTCTATGGAGTAGAATGCAGTGAGAAAATGTACATATGTCTTTGAGTTCGTTCTTGATTGCTATACAGATAAGAAACATGAAGCGGCCACTAATTTGCATTACTGATTGATGAAACAAAATGTGCACTGAAAACAAGTCAAATTGGACGTCTGTTCAAAGACAGAAAAATAAAATTCAAAATCTGCTAGGCGCAGCTATGATTCCCTCTGAACATATTTAAAATAACAGATTAGTTATGCTAATAACAATTTGCTTCTTCCCGGGTTGGCTCGTATTCAATTAGTTTGTTTAACAGCTTCTTCACAGGTTGTTGAAGAGATATGGATCAAACTCACCAGCGCCTAGTGGAGCAAGCAGCACGAATTGCTCGCGGTTGAAGCAGCACCACGAACACCATAAACCGTTCCTGCGGCCAGCAGACTGCCCAACACCGAGGCCACACCCCGTACACCTCGCAAACATTGCTGCTGAGCACCACGTCGTCACGCCCCCTCCGTGGTCAGCCGTCGCTTCCCAATCCGCCCAGCCTTTCTGGCGACCACCATGCCATTGTGCCAACCAGCCGCTCACTTAGACACCGACCACCACGTCCAAGCCATTCACTGCCGAAACTGCATGCCAACATGGTTTTTTTTAGGGAATCGGTCACCACGATTTGAATAGGAAACAACCAAGTGGAGAAACAGAGCTATAGCTACCACAAACAGAAAGCATTTTTTGCAAACGAAAACTTATGTCGGCACCTAAAAGATTCTACCTCACACATGGAGTTAAGGTGGAACATCGGAGGCACAACACGTTGGTTGGATTAGACCCAAGAGAAGTCTGACTTGGTCGATCGACTAGGGTGAAGGATTACTTATTCTAATTCTTCACCTTGCGTTATTTATAGAGTTACTATATAAAAAAATGGTTAAATGACCATCATCTGCACAACACAAAGATGAAGTACATGCACCCCTAATCGATGCCCCGGGATCATGATTTGAGTTGAACATATTAATGCCAAGAATCATGGCATGATGGCAAGCAACGGAAAATAAACATCCGGTCATCCATCATGAAGAATTCCAGGGGTTCCTCAAACCAACGCTATGCCAATTTTTAAAAATTACAACATAAAGAAGAGAAGGTTACTGTTTTGTATGACATGGAAAGCAGATATATATATCGACAATTAAATTCACCTAACAATAGTATACTTATGCTCTGACAGAAATGCATCATCAAGCCAAATGAAGAAACTAAATTCAGAAATGCAGATTTAGACCAAGATACGTCTGTCAACCCTATAAGAAACATTACGTGCCATTTGAAAAATGGAAAAATTATTGTTTGAGGATTTTCCAATTATGTCATGAATTAAGCGATTGATATGGGATTTCTAAAATACTTTGAGAATTAGAACGACAGAAATGCTATTGTGGTACGGTAGCTGATTCCTGAATGAGAATAGATTTATACACAGAGCAAAGCTAAATCATATATCTAGCTAGTAAGAAAAGATCTAAGATGGTTAGGTTAGATCTAAATGGACGCATGTCTTCATCACTTTACTAATGGAGCTTCCTGCACAATACTTATCTTGCATAATATGCTAATAAATGGAAGCATCAGTAGCAAAATGACTAATAACACACACACACACACACACACACACGCATGTCAACACATACAGAGGAAGAGAGGGTAAGAGAGAAATACAGAAAACCTGGGAATGGCTTGGTTAGGAGACGGAGATATGGAGCCTGGGAATCTTATGTGGAGCTTGCTGGAAGGTTGAACACAATATTTTAAATAGCACGCTATTTCGCCGTTATAACACAGTTATAGCATATCTGGAAGGGAGAGTTACGTTTTGGCTAAATCGGACGCTACGGTGCTAATCGCGTAATTAGCGCGCTACACACGCTATAACGTTGTAACGTTGTAACGTTACAACGTGCAGACCATGCAAAACTGAAATAAGCACAGCCCAGCAGGTCCAGTAGGCCAAAACCAACCCACGACCACTAGCTTTCTCACTCCTTTTATCAGATGCATATATTGCTTGCTCCTATGAAAAATTTAGTTGCTTAAATACTTTATTTCTAGATATATTTGATTTTTTTTTGCAAACGCTATTTTGAAATATAGCACGCTATTAGCGTGCTATAACTTGTGTAGCATTTAGAGAAGGGCCTCGCTATATTTTGTAGCGCGCTATTTAAAATATTGGTTGAACATGACGACCTCCACCTCGTCAGGACTATGGACTAGTCGTAGGAAGGGGGTCGCTTCTCGCGAGCCTCACTCCAATCGGAGCCATCCTGCTATCATGCACAGTAGAAAGGAAGGAGGGGGAAGGGGGGAGTCCCGCACAACGCGACGACGAGAGGCCAGGGTAGGAGCTTGGGGGCGGGGAATGAGAATGAAAGTCGGGCCATCACCAGGGCGATGAAGGGAGCAAGGGATGGAGGTTGGTCGTCGAACGGTCGTCGCCTGGAGAGGTTGCCAAACGGCTTGAAACGCTGCTCGCCTCGACGCTGACACCGACAAACGGGGCCGCCCCCGGCGTCGCATGCATCCGATTCCACCAGCGGCTGCCGTCGGCTCGCCGCCGAAACCACCCGCCGCTCGCCTCCGAACAGCTCACTGATTCCGCTCCCAAGATTCCTGAAACTGCGGGGAGTGGGTTAACTAAATAGTTGCCAGGGAAAATTAAATTACCTCGGCTCAAGAGCCGGTGCGATGGAGCCAGGTTGCTTGCGAGTGGCTGGGTCGTCCGAGCGGGGGTGA
>NC_041391.1:723581509-723616765 GCF_002162155.2 Triticum dicoccoides
GATCGGTGTGAACGGTCACTTTGGAATCAACAATATAAGATCTGAACTTATCGCAAGCAAAAACAACTGCTAAGAATTATTTTTCAGTAGTAGCATAATTTCTTTGAGCATTGTCTAGAGTTTTACTAGCATAATGTATACCATTCAACTTCTTGTCTACTCTTTGTCCTACAACAGCACCAACAACATAATCACTAGCATCACACATAATTTCAAATGGTAAATTCCAATCAAGTGGTTCAACAATAGGTGCAGAAATCAAGGCTTTCTTAAGTATTTCAAATGCTTCTACACCAATCATTATCAAAAAGAAAAGGAGCATCTTTTTGCAAGAGATTAGTGAGAGGCCTAGAAATTTTAGAGAAGTCTTTAATAAACCTCATATAGAAACCAGCATGGCCAAGAAAACTTCTTATACCTTTGATATCTTTCGGACACGACATCTTTTCAATAGCATCTACTTTAGCTTTATCAACTTCAATACCTCTTTCAGAAATCTTATGCCCCAAAACAATGCCTTCATTAACCATAAAGTAGCACTTCTCCCAATTCAATACAAGATTAGTTTCTTCGCATCTGTGCAAAATTCGATCAAGGTTGCTTAAGCAATAATCAAAAGAAGTTCCGTAAACGGAGAAATCATCCATGAATACCTCAACAATCATTTCACAAAAGTCGGAGAATATAGCAGTCCTACATCTTTGAAAGGTAGCAGGTGCATTGCATAAACCAAAAGGCATACGTCTATAAGCAAAATTACCGAAAGGGCAAGTAAAAGTGGTCTTTTCTTGATCCTCTTTTGACACAGGTATTTGAGAGAAACCAGAATAACCATCTAGAAAGCAAAAGTGTGTATGTTTAGATAGTCTTTCTAGCATTTGATTAATAAAAGTTAGAGGGTAATGATCTTTCTTAGTAGCTTTATTCAATTTGCGAAAATCAATTACCACTGTATAACCTGTAACAATTCTTTGTGGGATCAATTCATATTCATCATTATAAACAACAGTAATGCATCCCTTCTTGGGGACACAATGATCAGGACTTACCCACTGACTATCAGCAATAGGATAAATAATACCTGCCTCTAGAAGCTTTAGTATTTCATTTCTTACCACTTCTTTCATCTTCGGATTTAATCATCGTTGGTGATCAACAACTGGTTTAGATCACGCTCCAACTTAATTTTGTGTTGGCATAAGGTGGGACTAATGCCCTTAAGATCATCAAGAGTATATCCAATAGCAGCACGGTGCTTCTTTAGAGTTTTCAATAGTCTCTTTTCTTCATGCTCTGAAAGGTTAGCACTAATAATAACAGGATATATCTTGTTTTCATCAAGATAAGCATATTTCAAAGTATCAGGTAATGGTTTAAGCTCAAACACGGGATCATCCTTAGGTGGAGGAGGATCCCCAAGGATTTCAACAGGCAAATTGTTTTTCATAATGGGCCATTGTTTAAAGAATATTTCATCTATTTCCCTTCTTACATTCATAAACATATCATTATCATGTTCTAGCAAATATTGTTCTAAAGGTTCAGTAAGAGGCACGGCAATAGAAGAAAGACCAATAATTTCATCCTTACAAGGGAATTCTTCATCACGGGGTTGTCTATGAAATTTAGAGAAATTAAAATCATGAGATATATCCCCTAGACCAACAGTAATAATATCTTTCTCGCAATCTATTCTAGCATTAACAGTGTTCAAGAAAGGTCTACCAAATATAATGGAACAAAAATCATCTTGTGGGTGTCGGTGTCAAAACCGGCGGATCTCGGGTAGGGGGTCCCGATCTGTGCGTCAAGGCTGATGGTAATAGGAAGCAAGGGAAACAGATGTTTACCCAGGTTCGGGCCCTCTCGATGGAGGTAAAACCCTACTTCCTGCTTGATTAATATTGATGATATGGGTAGTACAAGAGTAGATCTACCATGAGATCGTAGAGGCTAAACCCTAAGAGCTAGCCTATGATGGTATGATTGTAATTGTGATCGGCCTTCTAAGGACCAACCTCTCTGGTTTATATAGACACCGGAGAGGGCTAGGGTTTACATGGAGTCGGTTACAAGGAAGGAAACATAATATCCGGATTTACAAGCTTGCCTTCCACGCAAAGGAGAGTCCCATCCGGACACGGGGCGAAGACTTGAGTCTTGTATCTTCACGCTTCAATAGTCCGGATGTTGTACACAGTCCGGCTGTCCGGATACCCCCTAATCCAGGACTCCCTCAGTAGCCCCTGAATCAGGCTTCAATGACGATGAGTCCGGCGCGCAGTATTGTCTTCGGCATTGCAAGGCGGGTTCCTTCTCCGAATACTCCAAAGTGGTTATCGAACACGTAGACCGTGTCCGGATCTGCAAGATGATCTTTACTCACCGCCGTAGAGAGAATGATATTTTCACAAATGCAATCTGCTGACAACTTTTCTGATGACATGACATGTTATTACGGTCGGATCATTACTCAAACCATTTTCCCACAACCAGCTACAGCATATTACGAGGCGGTTTCTGTGACACGTCTTGTCAAAGGAAAGATCGTGTCCCCTTATCGCGGGATTCTCATCAATACGGGTATGGGTAATCCCACCACGCCATCAATCGTGGCGCTTGGGAAGCAAGCGATTCCCAACGGGCAAG
Organism: Triticum dicoccoides; assembly: GCF_002162155.2. Classification (NCBI taxonomy): domain Eukaryota; kingdom Viridiplantae; phylum Streptophyta; class Magnoliopsida; order Poales; family Poaceae; genus Triticum; species Triticum dicoccoides. Next base: position 723,584,159 of record NC_041391.1, read on the forward strand.
TGGGGAGGCACACCGCTTTCGTCGCCTCTATAAAGGGATAAGATTTCCACATTTTTACCCACGCCTTCTTTCTTACTTGCCCACTCTTGCCCCCTCGAGCTCCACCGCCCAAGCCCAAGTCTTCTCCGCACATCTAAACATGTCCGGAACAGGAGGAAAGTGGGTGGCTTCCACCGTCAAGGAGAAGCATGTTACCAATCTTCGGGCGGCCGGATACTTGGCCGCAGACATTGCGCACCGGCTACCGGACGCTGGGCAGGTCATCCCGACCCCAGGACCCCACGAGAGGGTCGTGTTCGTCGCCCACTTCGTCCGTGGACTGGGGTTCCCACTTCACCCCTTCGTCCGCGGGCTCATGTTCTACTATGGGCTAGATTTCCATGATCTAGCCGCGAATTTCGTCCTCAACATCTCGGCGTTCATCGTCATATGCGAGGCCTTCCTCCGCATCCGGCCTCACTTCGGCCTATGGCTGCAAACCTTCTACGTGAAGCCGAAGGTTGTAAGCGGCCAACAAGCGGAGTGCGGAGGGGCCATGGTGGGCAGAATGCCCAATGTCACATGGCTCGACGGTTCCTTTGTGGAGACCGTAAAAGGGTGGCAATCGGGGTGGTTTTACATCACCGAGTCGCGCGATGCCAACTGGGCGGCGGCCCCCAAGTTCCGATCTGGAGCCCCCATGCGGCTTACTTCCTGGGAAAAGAAGGGCCTATCCTGGGGCGAATCTACGGAGCTGACCGGACTCCAGACCTGCATCAAAAGCATGAGGGACAAGAACATCAAGCTTGTCAATGTGATCCAGGTCATGCTCGTGCGCCGGATTCTGCCATGCCAAAGGCGGGCATTCAATCTGTGGGAGTACGTCCCGGCCGAACACCAGACGCTTAGGAAGCTCTATGACATGACGCACAAATGCGCATGGACGATGTTGTTCAAGGCCTCTGAAGTACCTCCTCCCACATCCAAGGACCGCGGGCTTCATGGCGCGCGGGCTCCTAGTCAGGTGAGTTCTCGAACTACCACCGGATTCGGTTCTTCCCAATATATTCACGGGAGAATTTTAAGCAGTTATGCACATTTGTTCAGGATTATGTGGAGATAGCGGAGCAGGTTTACTGCCCGGCTCCGCTGCCAGAAGGCCCGATCGATGCTCTCCTGACGGAGATGTTGGTCCCGGCACCGTACAAGGTGCCAAAGAAGAAGGCCGAAAAGAAGGCCCCGGGGACCCGAAAGGGTCTCTGTCGTAAGGTTGTGCCAGAGGCCTCGTCCGAAGACGATGAGGCGCACTCCTCCCATGAAGGGGGGAGGAAGAAGAAGAAGAGGATTCCCCATCCGGAAAGGATGAGGGGCCCGGGGAAGTGGACCAAGGGGCCGGAAAAGGCCCTCGGCGTAAGGCCATCATACCCCTGTCGTCTGATGACGACGAGACAGATTCTTCCCGTGGAGGCGGGAGGAACCAAGAAGAAACTCTACCTCCCCGCACTGGGGAGGAGAGAAAGAGAAAAACCGCCCCAAAGGGGGAGGCTGGGGCATCCAAGAAGGGAAAGGTTTCCCTTCCGGACTATTCCGCCACGGCCGCTCACAGTGAGGAGGGGTGGCTGCCCAGGGGGAAGCCCCCAGTGCGAACGTAAGTGTTCGCATTCTATCATGGTTTCACTTCATAGTTTTTGTATTTATAATGCCGAACATATATGCAGTCCGGCCAGGGCTCGCCCCGAGGTATCTTCCTCCGGGTCCCGGAGCATTCAGTGATAAATTCGCTTCCGACGGCCACTACCCCTCAAGACGCGGATGACACGGAGGTGTTGTCCCGAAGGCTCCTAGAGCGGGGGGAGGTGACTCTGGAGATGCCCCACGGCGGGAGTCCAAATGTCGGACACGCAGGGTTCAAGATCCCCGCGGATCATGTCGATGAGAGCCATGGCAAGTCGGGCTCTCAGCCGAACACAGTTCCGGAACCTTCGATGGTTCCGGACTCAGGCGGGCGGCCCCTCGTTAGGGAGGGCGAGCCGTCTGCATCGAGGACTTCCATTGCACATGAGGCGCCAAATTGTCTGCTGGAAGTGCTTCACGGCGCTTCCATGGATGAAGAGCACCATACTCTTATGAGTACGGCGATTCGGAAGGTTTCGTCCGCCAAAAGTGGACTAACCGAAGCGTGCACCAGCCTCCTAACAGGCTTTGAGGTAAGTAATAAATATGTGCAAAATTACCACCCGATAGGTAGTAGCCCCTGATACTCTGTTTGGTGTTCGGAAAGAAAAGCCAAATGGATGGTCAATTATAATCCGCAGGAGTCTAATAACAAGTACTGCTGTGAATAAGCAGGTTGTGTTGCTTGCTGCTGCTGCCCGTACTGCCGAGGTTGCCGAACTGAAATGGGACCTGGAGCGGGCGCAGGGAGAGCTCGACCTCACGAAGAGGCAGCTCAAAGAGAACAAGGGTAAGTGATTCCCGCTCTTATGCATTTAAGGATAGGCAAACTTGGTGAGTCTAACACCTACGTGTCGTGACTGTGTAACAGGGGCCACCGCCGAAGTGGCATCCCTGAAGAAGGCGTTGTCCGAGGCCGAAGACAAGGCGGCCTCGGAATGTAAGGAGCGCGAAAAGCAAAGTGCTAGAATGGGTGAGGTACAACAAGAGCTCCGGGACCTCGGCAAAAAGTATGAGTCCGTGGAGCATGATTTGAAGATGAAAGAGGCCGAGCTTGCGAAGGCCTTGGTTAATATGAAAGACACCAGGGCCGAAGCCGAGAAAGCATAACAGGAAATCCAGGAGGCCAAGAAGATAGCAGCGGGTAAGAAGTTTTTTATGCAAAGCAAACATGTGGAGGAGGCGTTTCTTTTACTTACTCGAATTCGGAGCTCTCCAGGGGCATTCGCAGATCTGCCATGCAGCATATTAGACGCTGTGGAGTTCTACCGTGCCCAGGAGGGGAACTCAATGGAGAAGATGTTTTGGTCCCAGTATGCTGGGGCCGAACACCCGATGCCTCTGAGTGACCAACTGAAGCAGTTGGTCGAACTCCACAGGGCAGCCAAACTGGCTATGAAAGATTTCATATCCGGATGTGGCCTGGTGAGCTCCTGCCCAGTAGCTACTTTGGCCTGATCAAGCGGATGGTGGATGCCTGTCTGCGGCTTGAAGTGATCAAGCGATCCGTTTGCATCGAGGGTGCTCGTCGGGCCTTTGCCCGCGTCGAGGTGCATTGGGGCAAGCTGGATGCGGAGAAGCTGGTCAAGGACGGGCTGCCGGAGGGCAAGGCGCATCGCCATCCCGAGATGTACTATGATGGTGTTATGAAGGGTGCTCGTCTCGTGGCTGATGAATGTACCAAGGACACCATTTTTGAATGAACTCACTTCTGTCATGTTTGTATTTTAAGGACGAAGTTCCTTGCGCTATGTAGCGCTTTTGTTATTTAAAATATTACCTTCTGTGTGGCTGTTTATAAAATTCTGAAAGTAGGCCAGTCGTCGGCTTCCGCCCCCATGTAACTAGTACTGGAGTGTTCGTGGAAAACCCAGACACTCTTTATCCAAATGTTTGGTCCCTTAAGGAGGTGTCCGGCGCAGCGAACAAGGCAATCGGACTATGCAACTTTATAACTTTCACTTAGCCATAGAAGTCTACAATTTTAAATTTCGGCGAAGCCCCTAGAATCCGGAAGGCCGAATTGGGGCGCTATATACGCCTAGATCGGACAAAGCCGATTTATCGCCTAAAGCGGAAAATCTTTAAGCATTTTAAGACCTCTTGAACAGCGATCAGCTCTCGCCACATCATGCCGGTCAGTTTTCGGCTTTCTCTACTGAGGTGCTCGTCTGGAAGAACCGAGACACAATCGTAGTAGTTCTCCCTGCGCTACCTTAGCCGATATAACGGTATGTAAGGCACCAAAACAAGGGAGCCGGGCTATCCCAACTGTAGACCCAAGACATGATTCGGAGCTGATGCATATAGTGCTATAAGTTCGGGGTGCCGCACTGTTGAAAGTGTTCGGACTTTAGTTGCCATATTATGGGGCGCCATGAGAAGCCCCTGGCAAACTGACTGTACCAAGGTGTACGGATTCAATATCAAATAAACATTTATAAGAGAAAAAATGCTCGAATAAGAATAATAAGCTGACGCTATATATGATCTCCCATTGACGAATAATACGTTTAGGCGTATGTTTACAATGGATGCGTTAAGCGGAGATTGTTCGCACACGAACACGCCACTGTGTACCTCCAACGGGGGGTGATGCACCGCAGCTCACGTTGAAGGAGACCCGGCCGGAAGCGCGGTACGCAGGCAATCCGGCGGGTGCTTTTGAGGACCCGAAACCCCACACGCCCGGGAGGGACCCCGTCGGGGCGCGCGGCGGCTATGGGCTGCCCTAGGTCGACCTGATCACCCCTATAGCCTCGAGGTTCGCCGCCCCGCAACAAGAAGAACAGACGAAGAATGATGAGAAGAAGAACTAGGGTTAAGGAGAAAAGATAAAAGATAAAAAGTGGTAGATGATTTGATCGATTGTGTGTTGTTCAATCGGCCGTCACCCCTTAGGTATATAAGAGGCGGCTGGACTTCCCGTGCAAGGAAAAAGTTTGGATTCACGTCCAAAACCCTAGTCAAATTCGGATTGGTTTTGTCCGAACTTTCCAAAACTGTTCGGTTTAAACTGGCTGCACCTTGCGGGTCTTTTTTGTGGTGGTAAACAATCTCGGATGGAAACGGGCCCAAAAGCAATCTTGACCATTTCGACGAGACGAACAACTTTTATGTTGAACGTTTTTTGATCAGAGGTCATCTTGAGGGTCAAATCGGTCGCACGAAACAGGCTATCCCTCGCGCTACCCATCACACAGGGTGTCTGGTGGGGCGCACCAGTTTTTGCCTCCTGACAGGGCTGTATTCCGATGGCTCTAACTTTTGCAGACGACCTTGGATTGGAACGAGTTTTATATCAAAATCGATTGTTTCGGCGAGACGAAGACAATCCATGTAGATAATTTTTCCATTTGAGGTCGTCTTGGGGGCTTAATCATCCAAACTGTACTCTGAATATAAGATCTTAGTACTTTGAGCATAGTTTCGGTCTTCGAGATGAAATCGGAATGCGATGACCCAAACTTCAAAGATGTTCATATCGACAATACAGAACTCTTTCATGAAGATCACTTCTCTATTTGAGGTCATCTTAAATAAGTTATTGACCGTGCCAAAATCTGGTGTCAACACATGCCCCCCTGTTTTTCGGCAAAGTTTGTGTGCCGAAAAATAACTTCCGCATAGCTTGTTCTAAGGACGATGTCAACACTCCATCGGCCATTTTGCATGTTCTTAGAACGACAAGTATATATCGTCCATTGCTTGTTTGAACCTCTTGATGCAAACTTGGGTGAAAACTTCTCAGCTTCTAAAACAATCCGGTGATAAGGTTTCATAGATCAAAACCATCCTCCGAACCATATTGTTCACCCTTTCGCTAGGATTTTGCAGATAATCAAGAATGAACTTCCTCCAATCCTTACTTCGCCTGCATAAAAGTTTCATTAGTGGCCGAAGCGGTGGGCTTCGATTCAGCCTTACCTATGTTGACAAGACCTAGCATCGGCTATTGATAGAAATGCAGTACACCATGGTAAACATAGTAGCCGGACGCTTGCTGTGCCAACTCTTTCGAATTGTCATGCCTAGATATATGAACAATTTCAAAGCAACCCAAGGTAAATCTTGCATCTAGACATACCAAAAGATAAACTATAAGTGATCCGTCAAAATATTGATAACCCTTGGATATTTGTTGCACTACTAATAACGAATCACCGGAAGCCTCAATATGTATAGCACCTATATCAAGGCAAAGCTCCAATCCGAATGACAATGCATATTCGGCTTTGCTGATTGTGCAAAAATATTATAAGCGGTCTGAGGCTTCACAAAATAGCTCCATATGGAGATAGATAAGCAACACCAACACCTTGGCCATTGCCACAAATTTACCGTCGAAAATAATCTCCATGGTACTAGAAAGACAAGGGCAATATCAATGAACATGTACCTCGTTTTGGCCTCTAATTGAACTAAGGACGATGTTAGGATACTACATCAGCCATGCTTTAACATATTCTTAGGGCGATAGATAAATACCGGCCATCAACATAATGCCCATGTATAATTCATTCACCAAATCATGTATAGCCGAAATAAACAAATGAAATAGCAATCAAATATTTCGGCCCTTTGGATTAGCAAGAAAAAATGTAGCTAATAAAATGTATATAGATTTGGTAATACCCTCTCACGATGCAGAAAATTATGTCGCTTCCATGGATTAAAATAAATCCAGGGAGGGTGATTTATCATACCTGATGATGAATTCCATGGCAAAGGCATCAATGGTATGGTTGAAGAATATGTATGATGTGCTAACCGAAGATTTTGATGGGGTGATGCAAACCTTCGGCTTAACTGTTTTTGGCTTCCATCCTTCTCTTTCTTCACTTTTGTAACACTTGTTGCAATAGAAGGTTGCACATCACTTTCATTTTTACTGCTCCTCTTTGGAATCCATGCCATGTTCTTCTTTTTCAGCTCTTGTGCACTAAGTTTTTGTAATTCCTTTTTTCGCCAATACGATAAGCCAAGTGGGCACCCCGGCTGTGATTTTGTTTGAAGCAATGACAACTCTTTTTGGGCCTTGTGCACCCTCAACTTCTTTTCCTCAGATTTGGAACTCTGATTTTTATCAATTGATTGTTTCACTTCTTTGCCTTTTGTAGCCAATGTCAACACTTTAATTGGCTCTTTGTTATTTGAGATCAAATCTGAAGTAGCACACTTACGACCATCTCTTTTCACGCGGTAGCTCTGGACCGATTCCTTATGATTGAAACGGTCTTTGATGCGTGATTGTTCAAATGTTGATCTTCTTGGAGCTGCATAGTATTGGTGAGATGGTCTAGAATAAGATGGAGAATGTGCCCTTGTACCATACCTGTCCCATGATGAATATGTATCTATATGAGCATAGGGAGGCATCCACGACATTGGCATTGGCGGCCCAAAATAAGGATATGAATATGTTGCATTAAAATTATCACTTTGCCAATACCAATCCTCATATTTGCGCCTTGGGGGTGATCTTGGTTTCTTTGCATGATTTGGCCGATAAGAATTCTTCTCTTCACTCATCTTTTGATATTTATCCAATAGTTCAGCAAAGGTGATTTTTGATCTCTTACACTTGCGCTTATTTCGGCCTTTGTTTTCTTTTGGTTTGCTTTCATCGATCATTGGATTTGCTTGCTGCCCCCCAGTCCTTGGCGTCTCCATTGTAGCTTCGATGGAATTCTCGCCCTCAAGATTATGTTCATTATGCTCTTCAACAACTTCTTTACTTGAAACCTTGATCCCATCACCTGCAGTTTTTACATTCTCTTTAAATGGATCGGCTTGAAGCAGCCGATGCAAAAACCTTTTGCCATCGGGACCAATCGGAATAGATTGGTCATCTCTTGGTGTTTCAACAAACTTGAATCGTCCTTTTTCCATGGCCGATTTAACTATTTGCCGAAACATGTTGCAATCCTCAAAACTATGTTTGGATGAATCATGCAACTTACAATACATTCGTCCTTGGATTGATGGCTTAACATGGTGATCGAGAATTGTAATGTAATTATTTTTCAGCAATAAATCAAATATTTGGTCACACATGCTTGAATTGAAGGTATACTTCTCATTCTCTAGCCGATCTTGTTGTGAGAACGGCTTTGGAGTTAAGCAAACGAATGGTTCAGATTTTGCATCACACCATTCAGATATGCATTGTGTTTTGCACTCTATCTCTGATGTCTTTGGGTAAGATATTATACTAGCATCAGTTTTCTCAACAGAATTTAACCTTGGCTTTAAATTTCTAAAATAAAAATAGTTAGAACATACATGTCTCAATTGAGACCAAGTGCAAGCCAAGTACGAAATAAGCAAAGCTACCCAAATAGATATGAACTTTAGATAAAGCAACGGGGAAAGCTTTGGCTGCAATAATAAGTCATTATCGATCTTTATAAATGGCACAATTGGTTGACCGATATGTTCTAAAACAATTTTATTGCTAACAAGTAAATTACCCTTCTTCATTGGTCTTTCAAAATTACCTATGAGGATTTTTCTAATAGATGCATCAACAATAAAGTTGTGACCAAATCTGAAAATAGGTAAATTACTCGCTATGCATACCTCTTCAAATATGTTGGGAGAGTATGATAGTGGTGCCATTTAAAGAACATCTTGCCCCGTCTTTGGATGGCTCCCCAACACCTTGTCATCATCTTTTTCTTCAATCCGTGCATCATTGCTTTGAAGAGTTTTGTCGGCCAAACTTTGTTCGGCTACTTGTTCTTGTCCTTGAAGCTTGTCAATTTCTACGGCACGGAACTCATAGGGCAGGAAGTAGGTTCCATTAACTTCAGAAAAATCAAGCACCGTTGTTTTCCTATGCTTGCCATGCCCTTTCTCAATAATGATTGCCTCGTTGGATTTGATGGATTCAGAATATATACTACTTGATTCGGCTTTTTCAACCGAAGCACTTTCATGTTCCGAATCATCCTTCTTTTCATTGATACTACCAATTGGCAATGCTTCTTTTATCTGAGCCAATTCTTTTTCTATTTGTTTCTGATGGCGAGCGGCAAAATTAGCTTTAAGCTTTTTCTCAATTTCAGCCCACTCCGGATATGATTGCCCCCCAATGCTTTTAGATTCTTTCGGCAATGACACACGGGTGTTGCCGAAATTTTGCAATTGTGTAGGGGGTGTATAATATGATGTAGTACTAGGTGAAGGCATATGCATTGTTGTAAGACCATACTTTTGCTCGCCAATTTTATCAATTAGCAAAGATTCATCTTCTTGCAAAACTCTAGCTTTTATTACGGCATAATCAGGAAATAGCCCCTTTTCATGTTGTTCAAGGCAAAGAGAACTAATTCTCTTATTTTGCGCTAAACTCTTCAATGCAGCCACCACTACCTCATATTCTACAATATTGGACACAACCGCTCCTGTAAAATTTACATTCATTCGGCTATAACCAGGAAGGTGTGAAGCCGAATTATGAGCATCTACAGTTGTGTATGGTGCCGAAGAATTACTAACATGAGGTGTAGCATATGACGTTTGAGAGTAACTGGCCGAATAACTAGTAGCAGCATGGCCAAGTCTCTCGTTCATCGGCATGGTTGGATTAGTATATGCACATTACTTGTCGATGAATAAAAGGGTGAAACACTTTCTTGCATGGCATTGGAAATTCTAACATGAGGTGTTTCAACTTTATTAACTGAACTCACCATGTTGTTCATCGGCATAACAATTTGTGGGGTTGCTGATGCATGAGAGTTGGGATACATATGGTGTAGGTTACTAGTATCATAAGAACTTAAAGCATGCAAATTACTTTGAATCGGCCCTTGCACGTAATTAGATGCATTATTGAAAAAACTAGGGCTGGCCGATAGAGTATACTCATTGAACGATCTAGTAACACCATATGAATTATTTGCATCTAGAGTAGAGAATTGGGTATTCATATTACCTTTGCAGATTGCAAACCCTAGATGATGATCCTTTCGTAGCAAGAACGGGCCGGAGACCGTTCGAAGCTTCGTCCCCAGCGGAGTCGCCAAAAAGTGTGTTCGCACACGAACACGCCACCGTGTACCTTCAACGCCGAGGGTGATGCACCGCAGCTCACATTGAAGGAGACCCGTCCGGAAGCGCGGTACGCAGGCAATCCGGCGGGTGCTTTTGAGGACCCGAAACCCCACACGCCCGGGAGGGACCCCGTCAGGGCGCGCGGCGGCTATGGGCTGCCCTAGGTCGACCTGATCGCCCCTAGGGCCTCGAGGTTCACCGCCCCGCAACACGAAGAACAGACGAAGAACAAGGAGAAGAAGAACTAGGGTTAAGGAGAAAAGATAAAAGATAAAAAGTGGTAGATGATTTGATCGATTGTGTGTTGTTCAATCGGCCGTCACCCCTTAGGTATATAAGACGCGGCTGGACTTCCCATGCAAGGAAAAAGCTTGGATTCACGTCCAAAACCCTAGTCAAATTCGGATTGGTTTTGTCCGAACTTTCCAAAACTGTTCGGTTTAAACTGGCTGCACCTTGCGGGTCTTTTTTGTGGTGGTAAACGATCTCGGATGGAAACGAGCCCAACAGAAATCTTGACCGTTTCGACGAGACAAACAACTTATATGTTGAACGTTTTTTTATCAGAGGTCATCTTGAGGGTCAAATCGGTCGCACGAAACAGGCTATCCCTCGCGCTACCCATCAGACAGGGTGTCTGGTGGGGCGCGCCAGTTTTTGCCTCCTGACAGGGCTGTATTCCGATGGCTTTAACTTTTGCATGCAAACTCGGATTAGAACGATTTTTATATCAAAATCGATCGTTTCGACGAGATGAAGACAATCCATGTAGATAAATTTTCCATTTGAGGTCGTCTTGGGGGCTTAATCAGCCAAACTGTAGTCTGAATATAAGATCTTAGTACTTTGAGCATAGTTTCGGTCTTCAAGATGAAATCGGAATGCGATGACCCAAACTTCAAATATGTTCATATCGACAATACGGAACTCTTTCATGAAGATCACTTCTCTATTTGAGGCCATCTTAAATAAGTCATTGACCGTGCCAAAATCTGGTGTCAACAGAGATGAATAGGACTATTTGACATGTCCTATCCGGGTGCAGGCTGTGTACATATAGATAAAGCAGGTATAATGATTGTAAATGGATTCCACCTGGGTATTTCCTTCTGCGCACAATGTCCGCTGCCTCCTTGGATGTCTCTCCCATGTAAGTCCGGCAATACGGCTCTTCTGAGGATGCTGCACTAAAGCGATATCCTGAAAGTTAAGAGGGGAAGATTATGAGGGTATTTGGCGGTTACCCGCACTATTGACTAAGTCGTTTATGCTCCTCCGCCCATGCCCATGGTATCTTGAGTGCGTAATTGCGTACGCGTGGCACGAATGCTACTTTGATGGGGCTTGAGCGGAGGCCGGACTGCTAATCACGCTCTTGGCGTTCCTGATGATCCTGTTGCAGGGTGCTCCGGACTCGCTTGACGGTGCTTGAGGTTGTCATCGCCGGATTGGAGGTTTGCCGGAGGAGGCCGCATTGTACTTCTGCCGCGAGGGCTGCAGTATGCTCTTCTGTACAGAGAGAGCGGTCCATGTTTCCGTTTACTGTTATCACCCCGCGCGGACCTGGCATCTTGAGCTTGAGGTATGCATAATATGGTACCTCATTGAATCTAGCGAATGCGATTCGCCCGAGTAGTGCGTGGTAACCACTACGGAAAGGGACGATATCGAAGATTAACTCTTCGCTCCGGAAGTTGTCCAGGGATCCGAAGACCACTTCCAATGTTATAGAGCCCGTACAGCGGGCCTCTACTCCAGGAATTACACCTTTAAAGGTAGTTTTGGTGGGCTTGATCCTTGAAGGGTCAATGCCCATCTTGCGCACTGTGTCCTCAAAAAGCAAGTTTAGGCTGCTGCCGCCGTCCATAAGGACACGCGTGAGGTGGAATCTGTCGATGATTGGGTCTAAGACCAATGCGGCTGAGCCGCCGTGACGGATGCTAGTAGGGTGATCCCTACGGTCAAAGGTGATCGGAGAAGCTGACCATGGGTTGAACTTGGGGGCGACTAGATCCATCGCATAGACGTCCCGTAGTGCCCGCTTCCATTCCCTCTTGGGGATGTGGGTGGCGTAGATCATGTTGACCGTTTTCACCTGGGGGGGAAATTTCTTTTGTCCCCCCGTGTTCGGACACCGAGGCTCTTCATCATCGTCGTTGTGCAGCCCCTTGTCCTTGTTTTCAGCGTTTATTTTGCCGGCCTGTTTGAACACCCAGCAGTCCCTATTGGTGTGGTTGGCTGGTTTGTCCGGTGTGCCATGAATTTGGCACGAGCGCTCCAGTATGCGGTCCAGACTGGACGGTCCCTGATTATTTCTTCTGAACGGCTTTTTCCGCTGACCGGACTTAGATCCGCTGAATCCGGCGTTGACTGCCGTGTCTTCAATGCTGTCATCGTTGTTCTGTCTCTTATGTCTATTGCGTCGTGGCTTGCCGTTACTATCGCGACCGTCCGAAGTGCCGAAATTTGGCGTGGTGCCGCTACGAGCCAGCCAGCTGTCCTCACCCGCACAAAAGCGGGTCATTAGTGTTGTGAGAGCTGCCATGGACTTGGGTTTTTCCTGGCCGAGGTGTCGAGCAAGCCACTCATCACGGATATTATGCTTAAAAGCCGCCAAGGCTCCAGCGTCCGGACAGTCGACTATTTGGTTCTTTTTAGTTAGGAACCGAGTCCAGAATTTCCGGGCTGACTCTCCGGGCTGTTGAGTAATGTGGCTCAGGTCATCGGCGTCTGGTGGTCGCACATATGTGCCCTGGAAGTTATCAAGGAATGCGTCTTCCAGGTTTTCCCAACTGCCAATGGAATTTGCTGGCAGGCTGTCTAACCAGTGTCGGGCTGGTCCTTTTGAGCTTAAGGGGAAGATATTTGATGGCGTGTAGATCATCTCCGCGGGCCATGTGAATGTGGAGAAGGAAATCTTCGATCCATACTGCGGGGTCTGTTGTGCCATCGTATGATTCGATATTTACGGGTTTGAACCCTTCTGGGAATTCATGATCCATCACTTCGTCCGTGAAGCAGAGGGGGTGTGTGGCGCCTCTGTACCGGGCTATGTGGCTACGCAGCTCGGATTGGTCTGGGTTGCTGTGTTCGGCCCGGCCGGACTTGTTGATGATGTATCTGATCGTCGCGCGCTGGGGTGCGCCCCAGCGATCCGTAGATCGATCTTGGTTGTCCTGCTTTGTTTTCCAGAATATCTTGCAGGTCTTGCCTATTGCCCTGGGCCGTAGTGTATCGGCGTGGGGGTGCGGGCTGGTATTCAGGGTTATATCCCATTTTATCCCAGCCACGGGGTGGCTGGTCAGCCGTTTGGCGCTCGAGTCCATATTCCTCGGCTGTCAGGACTTCAGTCCATCTATCTGTGAGCAGGTCTTGATCAGCTTGGAGTTGCTGCTGCTTCTTCTTCAGGCTCCTCGCAGTGGCTATGAGTCTACGCTTGAAGCGCTCCTGCTCCACGGGATCCTCAGGTACGCCGAATTCGTCGTCACTGAGGCTAATCTCTTCTTCGGAGGGGGCATGTAGTTGTCCTCCTCCGGGTATCCGTCCGTCGCCTGTTCTTCTGGGCTGACCTGCTCATCTTCCTGTTCGGCCTGCTCGAAGGCGGGCTGGTCAGGGTCATATTCTTCTTCGGCGCCATCCGGATTACTCTCGTCTCCGGGGCCGGTATTGCTGTGGTGGGGCTTGGAGCGGCGCCGACGACGCCCATGCTTTGTTTTTCTTCCCGAGGGGTTATCCTCCGTTGCCTCGTCGCCATTAGTTTCCTTCGGAGTGTCCACCATATATATATATCATATGAGGAGGTGACCGTCCACCGCCCTGTGAGTGGTGGCTCCTGTAATTCTCCTGCATCATCGTCCATACCGTCGATGTCTTCGGAATCGAAGTCAAGCACGTCGGTTAAATCATCGATCGTGGCAATGAAGTGGGTGGTGGGTGGGCAACGAATTCCGTCGTCGTCCGCTTCCCACTCAAGCCGGACATAGTTCGGCCTAGAGTCTCCTAACAAAGAGAGAGACTTCAATAAGTTCAGCATGTCGCCAATGGACGAGTGCTGAAAGACGTCCTCCGCGGTGAACTCCATTACCGGAGCCCAACCAGGCTCGACGGGCCCGCGAACGCGCGGACTGGAACCTATATCCGGATATGAATCCGGGGGTCCGGAGTCACAGGCTTCCTCAGAAGGAAGGCATGTGCTCGGCTCTACCGCCGACGAGGGTACGGCCTGCAGGGCGGGGTCCATCCCTCTGTCTCCAGGCAACTCAGCCTGCTCCGGATTTGAGTCCAGGGCTACTGCAGGGGTGATATCCCGAGTGCTGTCCGACCGCTAGTTCAGGCCATGCTCGTCGTGACTGTCCGGTGCCCCTCGTGCTGGCCCGAATCCGTCGAAGATCAAGTCCGCGAATATCCGCCATGTAGTTTAGGTTTCCGAACCTGATTTCATGGCCAGGGGCATAGCTGTCGATCTGCTCCAGATGGCCAAGCGAATTGGCCCGCAGCACGAAGCCGCCGAACACGAAGATCTATCCGGGGAGGAAAGTCTCACCCTGGACCGCGTCGTTGATGATGATTGAAGGAGCCATCGAGCCCGACAGCGACGACACAGAGGAACTCTCAATGAAAGCACCAATGTCGGTGTCAAAACCGGCGGATCTCGGGTAGGGGGTCCCGATCTGTGCATCAAGGCTGATGGTAACAGGAAGCAAGGGACACAGATGTTTACCCAGGTTCGGGCCCTCTCGATGGAGGTAAAACCCTACTTCCTGCTTGATTAATATTGATGATATGGGTAGTACAAGAGTAGATCTACCATGAGATCGTAGAGGCTAAACCCTAAGAGCTAGCCTATGATGATATGATTGTAATTGTGATCGGCCTTCTAAGGACCAACCTCTCTGGTTTATATAGACACCGGAGAGGGCTAGGGTTTACATGGAGTCGGTTACAAGGAAGGAAACATAATATCCGGATTTACAAGCTTGCCTTCCACGCAAAGGAGAGTCCCATCCAGACACGGGGCGAAGACTTGAGTCTTGTATCTTCACGCTTCAATAGTCCGGATGTTGTACACAGTCCGGCTGTCCGGATACCCCCTAATCCAGGACTCCCTTAGTGGGGAACCAAGAACAAGAAAATCAGTAGGATATTTTATTTTCCCACACAAGACTTCGACATCTTGATGACCCACAAGTGTAGGTGCCATAGTAGTAGCGAGGGGGTAAAAAAACACGCTGCTACTAAAGGTCCCATTTTCAAACTCTACCCCCCCCCCCCTGTGGATCGCCTTTTCAGTTTAAAAAAAAATAAAAGAAAATGATGAAAATGTCAAAAAAATAAAAGAAAATAAGTTTCCCATGTGATATGTGGTCTAGTTGTTGGGACAATTTGCAAATATGAATTTCGACTTTATTTGCAAAATCTCTCGAGAATTTGTAAAAATGGGCATAACTTTTGCATACTAACTCGGATGAAAAAGGTTTTTATATGAAAAATCATCTACTCGAAAAGTTACATCCGAATTTAACTGGGGGAACCCCGTTAAACATTTTCAAAATCCTCAAAAACCAAACGAAAAAAGTTACGGGGCTTTTAAGATCTAGAGTGGAAAAAATCGAAAAAATTTCAAACTTTGTGGTCAAACAATGGTCAAACTAATTATTCTAGAATATTAGTGTTACTAAATAATTATTTTAGTTTTTTTGAATTTTGGTCAAATCTGGTCAAGCTATGGCCAAACTATGGTCAAACTGTGGTCAAACTAATTATTCAAGAAATATTAGTGTTACTGATTTTTTTAGAACAATCATTTCAAACTCAAATAGTGAAATGTGTGACTTCATGCTCAAGCTAAATTCCTGAGGTTAATAGGATTGACATCTTACTATTGTCAGGAAAACAACAAGTGTAGACTTCGAAGCGAGGGAGAATAGAACCCAGAAGTTAAGCGTGCTCGGGCTGGAGTAGTGAGAGGATGGGTGACCGTCCGGGAAGTTAGATGATTTGAATGATGACGGGTGATTAGAGATTAAATTGAGCAGCGATGAGCGGTGATTAGAGATTTGAGGTTAAAATAATTCAGAAATTTGAAAATTAGGGAAAAAACGAAATATTTTTCCGAAAAAATTCAAAAAAAACCCGCGCTGGTAGTAGTAGTGCGGGTTTTTACCCACGCTACTACTAAAGGACGTAGTAGTAGCGCGGGTGGCACCCGCGCTACTGCTATAAGTTAGCTGTAGCGCCTTATTAGTAGCACCGGCCCCCCGCTACTAATAGGCCAAAAACCCGCGCTGCTGCTAGGCTTTTCCCTAGTAGTGTATAGGGGGGCGTGCCCCCTGTCTCCTGGACAGGGTGTGGGCCCCCTGGCCTATTTCTTTTGCTCATAAATTCTTAACAAATCCAAAAGGTTGTTTCGTCGAGTTTCAGGACTTTTGGAGCTATGCAGAATAGGTTTCCAACGTTTACTCCTTTTCCAGCCAGAATTCCAGCTGCCGGCCTTCCCCCTATTCATGGTAAACCTTGTAAAATAAGAGATAATAGCCATACGTATTGAGATATAATGTGTAATAACAGCCCATAATGCAATAAATATTGACATAAGAGCATGATGCAAAATGGATGTATCAACTCCCCCAAGCTTAGACCTCACTTGTCCTCAAGCGGAAGCCGAAATCGAAAAATATGTCCACATGTTTAGAGATAGAGTTGTCGATAAAAAATAAAATACGAACATGAGGGCATCATGATCATTCTAATAACAGCAACATAAATAGATTTTGTCATATGATTTCCTATGCTCAAGTGATAAGCAATTCACAATGTCAAGTATGGTTCAAAAACTTCATTGGGAACTAACAAACTATAATCTCAGTCATTGAAGCAATTGCAATTTATCGTAACATCCGAAAGAGTCAATAATAGAGCTTTTCAGCAAGCTCGCATACTCAACTATCCCGTAGTCTCCTATAATTGTTAACACTCACGCTATACTTGTGGTTATAGAGTTTCAACCGGACACTAAGAAAGATAGGGGCTTATTGTGTTGCCTCCCAACGTATTCACCTTTAGGCGATGTCAACAATAATAGCCTATGCCAACTTAAATCCAATTGGATATATATATATATATATATATATATATATATATATATATATATATATATATATATATATATATCATGATCTTTCAAACACGAGGAGCTTGCCAAAGGATAAAAATAAAAAGGGAAAGGTGAGGATCACCTTGACTCAAGCATAAAGTAAATACATAAAGTAAAAGATAGGCCCTTCGCAGGGGTAAGCAGAGGTTGTCATGCGCTTTTAGGGTTGGATACAGAAAATCTTAATGCAAAAGAACGTCACTTTATATTGCCCCTTGTATGTGGACCTTTATTATGCAGTCCGTCGCTTTTATTACTTCCACAACAAGTTCGTACAAAGCTTATTTTCTCTGCACTAATAAGTCATGCATATTTAGAGAGCAATTTTTATTGCTTGCACCAATGACAACTTACTTGAAGGATCTTACTCAATCCATAGGTAGGTATGGTGGACTCTCATGGCAAAACTGGGTTTAAGGATAATTGGAAGCACAAGTAGTATCTCTACTTGGTGCAAGGAATTTGGCTAGCAAGAGGGGGAAGGCAAGCTCAACATGTTTGGAAGGTCAATGACAATATACTTTAACTGAGATGTCGGAAAACATAAACCATTACGTTGTCTTCCTTGTCCAACATCAACTCTTTTAGCATGTCATACTTAATGAGTGCTTCACAATCATAAAAGATGTCCAGGACAATATATTTATATGTGAACCCCTCTTTCCTTATCACTTCCTATTAATTGCAACGATGACCAAGGCTACGTTCATCAACTCTCAACAATTTTTATGCCTCATACTTTCTATGTGTGAAGTTATCACTATCCATAAGATCAATATGAACTCTTTTATTCTTTCTACTTTCTCAAGATCATAGCAACAAAGCAAAGCCCTTGACTCAACACTAATCTTTATTATAGATAGCACACTGACTCGATTACATAAAGAGATCACAAAGCAAAACTCAAAACTACTTGATATCAAAACTTCAAACTACTAGATCAAGATACTACTAAAAGGATCGAACTAAATAAAGCGGTAAAGATAGGAGTGTGATGGTGATACGATACCGGGGCACCTCCCCCAAGCTTGGCAGTTGCCAAGGGGAGTGCCCATACCCATGTGATTATTTCCTCGGAGGTGATGGAGGTGGTAATGACGGTGGAGTTGTTGCATTTTTCTTCTCTAGCTTGCGTCTGAGGCTAAAATTTCCTCCCTCAGATCCTCATTCTCGAGCTCAAGTTTCATTATCTTTTTGCATAGTACTGCCTTGTTGTCCTGCAAAAAACGTGGTGGGATAGATTGGACCATAGGGAGGCTTGACTTCTTCAACTCCACATGCATATCACCAGGTTGAGGTAGTGGATCGTCCTCTTCATCGGAGCTTGTCTCCTCCTTCCCTTTTGGATCATAGTCTTCTTCTTCCTCTCTGGTCCAGACATAATGTTCCACATCCCCATATACTTTTGGGTTTGCGATATAATCAGCCATGTAGCTCTCTCCCTCCGAATCTTGGGACGACATCTTGTTCCAAATTTGCTACAGGAACAGCTCGAAACGAAAACAGAGGATAATTGCGTGATACGGTGGTCAAAACCTTCGGGAGTATATATAATGAATTATTATCGACCAGAATACGTAACATACCAGAAAACGGAGTCCAGGAGGCACACGAGGTGCCCACGAGATAGGGGGTGCGCCCTACAGGAGGGGCGCGGCCTCCTCTCTCGTGGGAGCCTCGTGTCCCTTTCAGACTACTTCTTTGTTCCTAAAATTCTTAAATAATCCAAAACTGATAAAAATTGCCATTAGAGTTGTTTTGGAGTCGGTTTACTTACCGTACCACATACCTATGCCTTTTTGGAGTTTGGAACGTTCTGGAAAGTGTCCCTTATGTATTCCTCAGGGGTTATGGTTTCAATAATATTAGTTTCAACATTGATAGGATTACGTGGAATATAATGTTTAATTCTTTGACCGTTTACCACCCTCGGGTTTGTGCCTTCGAACTTCTTGATTTTTATAGCACCAGAACGATAGACCTCCTCGATAACGTAAGGACCTTCACATTTTGAGAGAAGTTTTCCTGCAAAAAACCTTAAACGAGAGTTGAACAATAACACATAATCTCCTATGTTAAACTCACGCTTTTGTATCCTCTTATCATGCCAGCGTTTGACTTTTTCTTTGAAAAGCTTGGCATTCTCATAAGCTTGGGTTCTCCATTCATCAAGTGAGCTAATATCAAATAACCTTTTCACACCGGCAAGTTTGAAGTCATAATTGAGCTCTTTAATGGCCCAATATGCCTTATGTTCAAGTTCAAGAGGTAAATGACATGCTTTTCCATAAACCATCTTATAAGGAGACATACCCATAGGATTTTTGTATGTAGTTCTATAGGCCCATAATGCACCCATCAAGTTTTTTGGACCAATTATTTCTAGATCTATTCATCTTTTGCAAAATTAATTTGAGCTCTCTATTGCTCAACTCTACTTGACCACTAGACTGCGGGTGATAAAGAGATGCTATTCTATGATTGACATCATACTTAGCGGGCATCTTACGTAAAGCACCATGAATAAAATGTGAACCACCATCAATCATAAGATATCTAGGGACTCCAAACCTCGGAAAAATAACTTCTTTAAGCATTTTAATAGAAGTGTTATGATCAACACTACTAGTTGGAATAGCTTCTACCCACTTAGTGACGTAATCAACAGCAACTAAAATATGTGTATAATCATTGGAGGCAGGAAAAGGTCCCATATAATCAAAGCCCCAAACATCAAACGGTTCAATAACAAGAGAATAATTCATAGGCATTTCTTGACGTTTACTAATGTTACCTACTCTTTGACATTCATCACAAGACAAGACAAACTTACGAGCATCTTTGAAGAGAGTAGGCCAATAAAAACCAGATTGTAGTACCTTGTGTGCAGTTCTATCTCCAGCGTGGTGTCCTCCATAGGATTCAGAGTGACACTTGCGTAGGATCTGTTCATGTTCATGCTCAGGCACACAACGTCTAATAACACCATCTACTCCTTCTTTATAAAGATGTGGGTCATCCCAGAAATAGTGTCTCAAATCATAAAAGAACCTTTTCTTTTGCTGGTATGTGAAACTAGGCGGTATATATTTAGCAACAATGTAATTAGCATAGTCAGCATACCAAGGAGCAGTACGAGAAGCATTGACGACCGCTAATTGTTCATCAGGAAAGCTATCATTAATAGGCAGTGGGTCATCAAGAACATTCTCTAACCTAGACAAGTTGTCTGCAACGGGGTTCTCAGCTCCCTTTCTATCAATAATATGCAAGTCAAATTCTTGGAGCAAGAGAACCCATCTAATGAGTCTAGGCTTAGTATCTTTCTTTTCCATAAGATATTTAATAGCAGCATGATCAGTGTGAATAGTAACTTTGGAATCAACAATATAAGGTCTAAACTTATCACATGCAAACACAACTGCTAAGAACTCTTTTTCAGTAGTAGCATAATTTCTCTGGGCAGTTTCAAGAGTCTTACTAGCATACTGGATAACATTCAATTTCTTATCGACTCTTTGCCCTAAAACAACACCTACAGCATAATCACTAGCATCGCACATAATTTCAAAAGGTAAATTCCAATCAGGTGGCTGAACAATAGGTGCAGTGATCAAAGCTTTCTTAAGTATTTCAAATGCTTCTACACAATCATCATCAAAGACAAAAGGAATATATTTTTGCAATAAATTAGTTAGAGGCCTAGAGATTTTAGAAAAGTCCTTAATGAACCTCCTATAAAAGCCGGCGTGACCAAGGAAACTTCTTATACCTTTTATGTCCTTGGGACATGGCATCTTTTCAATAGCATCAACTTTAGCTTTATCAACTTCAATACCTCTCTCGGAGATCTTGTGCCCCAAGGCAATGCCTTCATTAACCATAAAGTGACATTTTTCCCAATTCAGGACGAGACTAGTGCCTTCGCATCTCTGCAAAACTCGATCAAGGTTGCTCAAACAATCATCAAAAGAGGATCCATAGACGGAGAAGTCATCCATGAATACCTCACAAATCTTTTCACAAAAATCATAGAATATATCCATCATGCATCTTTGAAAGGTAGCAGGTGCATTACATAAACCAAAAGGCATACGTCTGTAAGCAAAAGTACCAAAAGGGCAAGTAAAAGTGGTTTTAGATTGATCCTTCGCTGACACAGGTATCTGAGAGAAACCAGAATAACCATCTAGAAAGCAAAAATGTGTGTGTTTGGATAGCCTTTCTAGCATTTGATCAATAAAAGGTAAAGGGTAATGATCTTTCTTAGTAGCTTTATTTAACTTACAGAAATCAATTACCATCCTATAACCTGTAATAATTCTTTGCGGGATCAATTCATCTTTATCATTAGGAACAACGGTAATACCTCCCTTTTTAGGGACACAATGGACAGGGCTTACACATTCACTATCAACAACGAGATAAATAATACCTGCCTCAAGGAGCTTTAGGATCTCCTTTCTTACCACTTCCTTCATTTTGGGATTTAATCGTCTTTGAGGATCTCTAACTGGCTTGGCATCTTTCTCCACTGAAATTTTGTGTTGACATAATGTGGGACTGATGCCCTTAAGATCATCCAAAGTATATCCAATAGCTGCTCGGTGCTTCTTCAGAGTTTTCAATAATCTTTCTTCTTCTTTCTCTAAAAGGTTAGCACTACTAATAACAGGATATATTTCTTTTTCATCAAGATAAGCATACTTCAGATTATCAGGTAAGGGTTTGAGTTCAAACACGGGATCAC
Organism: Triticum dicoccoides; assembly: GCF_002162155.2. NCBI lineage: Eukaryota > Viridiplantae > Streptophyta > Magnoliopsida > Poales > Poaceae > Triticum > Triticum dicoccoides. The sequence continues at coordinate 723,605,776 of NC_041391.1, forward strand.
CCTTGGGTGGAGGGGGATCCCCAAGAATTTCAACGGGAAGGTTATGTCACTACAAGAAATATGTCAACTTGTGACCACCACTATTGGTCACTGAAAGGTCATGGTTTTTCATTTGCGACCTTTTTTGACCAAAAACATAAGGTCAAAAGCTGGGGGTCGTTAACTAACTATAGCGACCTTCTCTATGAGAAGGTCGTGGAGGTTTATGACCAAAATATTCCTACTGTGGCGTTTTGGTCACTACCAACCTCCCCAGGCCACGTAGGCATCCAGCGTGGCAAGCTGATGTGGCACAAGATTCAGCCCGTTCCAATTCAGCATTTTACATGGGTCGAGCCCATTAATTCAGCCTTTTATTATTTTTTCCTTGTTAATTCTGGTCGGCTTCATGGGCCAAGCCCAACGTTGTAGCCTTTTTTATTGTTGGCCCGTGGCCTTTTATTATTTATTGCTTTTCTATTTTCAGCCATTATATATTCAAGCTGGTCCCACTAGTCAGATGGGTCCCACTTGTCATGATCATCTCTCAAATTGGTCCCACATGTCAGAAATGTACAAAATTGACAGATTATTTTCATAAGTGGACCCATTGGTGAAGTTTCCATTTCACAAGTTTTCAGATCACATACATAATCAAAAAGAATCATCAAATATACCACTAAATAAATCTATTACAATCTTTACAACACATATATGCTACAATATGCTACTCTTCACTAAGTAGAACTTGACGGCTTCACACTTCACGGCTTCACACTTGCTTCATACTGCACGGCTTCACACTTCACGGCTTCACACTTGAGCATCTGTAAAAGAGGAACAACCACAAATTTAAATCTCAATTGCAGTATATGCAGAAGCAGTTCAAAGTGGAAACAACATCAATTAAACACACGTGCACAGAAACATAGGAGTCAAAATGCAGTATAGGACCAGGACAAGGAAACTCCTGTTATCAAATCAACACACAACTTGTAGCAAAACAGCACAGAAACATGTGGATATCTCATGTGAGCATCATGCTGTGGTTTTATTAAATAATGATATAGCAACAGAATACAATATCTTCAATGCAAACCAGCAAGAGAATTGATCCTGCTAGCTGCTGTTGCTGCCACAAAACGCATGACAAGCTATGGATCTGGATTCTGGACTGAGATCCAACACGACGTATGTACAATGAAGTGCAGATATGCAACTAGCAGGAAATCTAAGTGAACATGGTTTGTACTTCTCACATAAATCTTTACTCTTGTAAATGCAAAGCTATGTTTGATCCCAGACGACATGAGCTGATGATTATAATGTATGACACCCTACTGAAGCAACAAACAACTCCTGACTTATTACTACAAAGAAAATAGTTCTTCCCAAGCCTCCATTTTAACAATGTATAAATCTGCACAGGCATATACTGTTATGTCACTTCCTCCTAAGTATATAGTGACAGCCAATTTAAATTCAGCATACAAAGTTTAATAGATGCTGGACTGGAATATGCATTGGTCACCTAAGGAACCGGATCAGCTTGTTTCTTTCATACACGAAAGGTGACCCCTATCATACAAGCAGGCAGGCAACTGTCCTAGAAACTTCATGATCTAAATAGATTACAAGATGAACTCCCCGGAAAAAATCACTAAATGAACTGATCTATAAGGCTACTACAGTGCTACTACATGGGTGCACTAAAGAATGTGAAGATGCAGTTCTAGATACGTAGGATTTGAATCAATTTTGGTTGTCCAAGTGGAGTAATGCACCACACTCCTAGTGATTTTAATTGAATTCAGTTAAATTTTATTGAAAGTATTTGTCGTTCCAGCAGCAAAAGGAAAACACCTCTCAAGCAAAACTGTGTAATCATCTGAATCTAAAGAAACAACTTAGAAAAGGGAAATGCATATTGTGTCAAAAAGTTTAATGTGCAATAGTACTACATATTATGTAAGATCGTTGTGGAGTAACGCCCAGAAATCCAACAATGAACAACACCTGTATCCTCCAAACAACATATGATGTATGTTAAAGCATCAGGCAAAAAACTACTGAATGTACAAGACCCATCTAGAATACAGCAGCCATAAATTGTGTCAGGATTTTTATTTTATAAACAAAACACATATTTAAGTTCTGAGCACATGTAAAATACCAAGCACATCTTCAGTTCACTACAGCAATCGAGCTACAATTTTTGACCATTCTGTAGTAATGCCCAGAAATCCCACAACAATGAAGATACAGAAGTCTGGCTGCATTCAGAAAAAATAGATGATCATTCATAAGTCCGGCTGCATTCAGAAAAAACAGATGAACATTCATAAGTCCGGCTGCAGCATACAGTAGTTCCAGACCCTGGTAAGCAAAACTAAACCTGTTTCTAGCCTAGAACAGAGATATTGCACAATTAACAAAGCTTATGGAGAACAATAGGACATGGCATGTATTCAACGATTCAGTAGCAGTGCTAAATTCAGAAAAGGAGAAACAAGGTTCAGCTGACATTTATCTACTGCAGAAATTAAGATCCACATTGCACAACACAAGATAGCATCAAACTTAACAGTGGAGGATTGGGTACAAATCATTTCCTAGTTAAGATACCATACCAAACAGTAATTCCATCACAGAATGCACAACCAAGAGTCAAAAGTAATTCATAACTGCCCTCGGGTGAGAAGCTACAAAATTTGATGCAATCTCAACTGATCACAGCCAATTCCAATGACGAACATCTTGTACTTCATGACAGGGATCTCAAGACCTACCCCTTCTGTCCTGAAGATCAACCAGAATTTTACCTGCCCCAGGTGGCGCCGGAGATGGATGCTTCTGCTGCTGGCCTTCACCGCCCCTGACGCTGCTGCTCATGGACGGAAACCGCATCGCGTCAGGGAAGAGGATGGAAGGGAATGCAATGGAAGAAGAAATCGAAAAGGAGAGGAGAGGAGAGGGGGCTGACCGTCGGGGTTCTCCATGGCGTCGGCGTCGGGGCAGGCTTCCCGTCCATGCCATGGCGGCCCGGAGTGTGAGTGACGACGACGTGCTGGATGGATCTGGTAGCGAGAGGAGACGAGGTGAGGAAGAGAGGATCTGGTAGGTATAGGAGACGAGGTGAGGAAGAGAGGGGACCAACCTTAGTCGCTGAAGACACGCCGACGACACGGTGGACCAAACCCTATCCACGGGAGACGGTCGCGCGTGGCCGCTGGAGCACGCGAGCACCGGATCTGGGCGGAGCGCGAGGCCGCCGCCGCCCCTCCCCCACCGCGGGGCCGCGTGCGAGTCACCTCCGACGAAAGGAGACAGAGACGAAGCCGGCACGGACATGGATGGGACTCGGACGCGCGGCGGAGGTGGTTGCCGAGGCGGGCGTGGAGACGGGGTGGGTCGCCGGGATTCGTGGCGTGGAGGAGGCGCCGTGAGGAGGGGAGGAGGAGAGGGCGAGGGAAGGAGGGCGCCGCCGCCGGCGACGGGAAGCGAGAGAGAGAGGGAGGTGGCGTCGATTTGGATCCAGAAGGAGGAGTGGTGTGCGGCGGCGGTGGGGGGTTGTGTTAGGGCTAGGGTTTTTTTAGAAGTGTTAGGGCTAGGTGGGTGTGAGGGTGGGAGGGCGAGGGCTACCGTTGGATCCACGAGCATCCAACGGTGCTTGATGCATGATCCGCATGAGATGGCTACGGCCCAATCAGAACGCAGTACGCGTGTATAACGTTATGACCATTTAGTATTGGACGTTATGACCATTCAAAATTGGTCGTGGTCAAATAAAAATAAATTGTAAAATCATGTCACCATTTTAATTTTCATGTTTTGAGTGTCCAAAATGAATTTTTTTTGTGAATAAGCTATCAAATATTTGCACGAGGTGCATCTTGGAATTCCAAACAATGTTGTCTACGAGAGTTTTCATTTTCTTTGCACGGAAAATTCATTTTTTATTTTTCGAGTGCCCGAAATGAGGTTTTTTGTGAAGAACCTACCAAATAATTATTGCAAAATTGCACCAAATAATTTTTCTAAAATACTAGGCCATATTTAATGCACAATTGACCAAATGGTTGGGTGTAAAAAGTTTTGATCCACCTCTGGTGAAAAAGACAAATTTTCGCCGATTCAGTTGGAAGCGGGTCAAATTTGAACTGCAGCTACCTCATAGTTTGCTCTTTATTTTTTCAAAAAATCATTTATAGGTACATAAGTATCTATTTAATCAGAGAAACACCAAAAAATTCCAAGATTCAACCACTAGATAGGAACGGTCATTCCCGCCGTTTTGACGGCATTTTGAAACGGGCATAAAAAATTCAAAAAAAATCAAAAAATTGGAAAACCTTCGCATTGTGTCATTATATATGACCAAGTTTCCAGGAAAAATAATAAACTTGTAATGCGGAAATTATTTTTAAAAAGTGTTCTCAGAAATGAGCTATCATGCGTGAAGTTTCATGGCTTTCAAGCCAAATGATCAATCTTATGGCCACATTCATGGCATAGTTTGTTCAAATGATCTCATATTGTGCACAAGGGTGCATATTGGAATTCCAAACAATGTTGTCTAAGGGAGTTTTCACTTTCTTTGCACGGAAAATTAATTTTCCATTTTCCAAGTGCCTGAAATGAGTTTTTTTTGTGAAGGACCTACCATATATTTGTTGCAAAATTGGATATAATCAATTTTATAAAATACTAGGCATATTTAATGCACAATTGACCAAATGGTTGGGTGTAAAAAGTTTTGATCCACCTCTGGTGAAAAAGACAAATTCCCGCTGATTCAGTTGGAAGCGGGTCAAATTTGAACTGAAGCTGCCTCATAATTTGCAATTTATTTTTTCCAAAAATCCTTTCTAGGTGCATAAGTATCTATTTAATCATAGAAACACCCAAAAAATTCCAAGATTCAACCACTAGCTAGGAACGGTCAAGCCCGCCATTTTGACCGCATTTTGAAACGGGCATAAAAAATTAAAAAAAATCAAAAAATTGGAAAACCTTCGCATTGTGTCATTATATGTGACCAAGTTTCCAGGAAAAATAATAAACTTGTAATACGATAATTATTTTAAAAAGTGTTCTCAGAAATGAGCTGTCAAGTGTGAAGATTCATGGCTTTCAAGCCAAATGATCAATCTTATGGCCACATTCATGGCATAGTTTGTTGAAATGATCTCATATTGTGCACAAGGGTGCATATTGGAATGGCAAACAATGTTGCCTAAGGAAGTTTTCATTTTCTTTGGACGAAAAAACCATTTTTCATTTTCCGAGTGCCCAAAAGGAGGTTTTTTTGTGAAGGACCTCCCAAATAATTGTTTCAAAATTGGACCTAATCAATTTTCTAAAATACTAGGACATATTTAATGCACAATTGACAAAATGGTTGGGTGCAAAAAGTTTTGATCCACCTCTCATGAAAAAGACAAATTTCTGCCGATTCATATGGAAACGGGTCAAATTTGAACTGCAGCTGCCTCATAGTTTGCTATTTATTTTTTCCAAAAATCATTTCTAGTTACATAAGTACCTATTTAATCAGAGAAACACCAAAAAAAATCCAAGATTCAACCACTAGCTAGGAACGGTCATTCCTGCCATTTTGACCGCATTTTGAAACAGGCATAAAAATTCAAAAAAAATGAAAAAATTGGGAAACCTTTGCATTGTGTCATTTTATGTGGCCAAGTTCCCAGGAAAAATAACAAACTTGTAATATGGCAATTATTTTTAAAAAGTGTTCTCAGAAATGAGCTATCATCTGTGAAGATTCATGGCTTTCAAGCCAAATGATCAATCTTATGGCCACATTCGTGGCATAGTTTGTTCAAATGATCTCATATTGTGCACAAGGGTGCATATTGGAATGGCAAACAATGTTGCCTAAGGAAGTTTTCATTTTCTTTGGACGAAAAAACCATTTTTCATTTTCCGAGTGCCCTAAAGGAGGTTTTTTTGTGAAGGAACTCCCAAATAATTGTTGCAAAATTGGACCAAATCAATTTTCTAAAATACTAGGATATATTTAATGCACAATTGACAAAATGGTAGGGTGCAAAAAGTTTTGATCCACCTCTCATGAAAAAGACAAATTTCCGCCGATTCAGTTGGAAGCGGGTCAAATTTGAACTGCAGCTGCCTCATAGTTTGCTATTTATTTTTTCCAAAAATCATTCCTAGTTACATAAGTACCTATTTAATCATAAATACATGGTTTGGTGGCGATATGTCGAGGTTTGGGCGGTGGCCGAGGGCCCCAACTCTAGAGCGCGTAAACTCGCATGCCCGCCGCGTGATCACCGCGTGACCGTGGCGTTGCCATGTGTTCTGGGCGGCCTAGGCATGTCTAGTGGGTTGGGCGCTCCCCAGGTAGGTGCTAGGAAGAAAATTACAACATAATATTCTCACGAGGAGACCGATCGATGCTCAAACATGAATTAGCAGCCAAGTGTTTGATTAGCGGTATGGGAAATGTACATGGCTAATGGGCGTGAGTTTTTGCTGAGGATGATCAGTTACTAATAAGACCGTCTTCACAAATTTTCAGCTCAAAAGGAGGGGCCTAGGTGGTACTTGCTTTGCAAACTACCACACTGGACATAAATACGAATGCTGAAGCTTGGCTCAAAATAATAAATGGATTGAGCTGGCATTTGGTGGAGGATTGTTATTTGGGTATAGGAAAGCACTGTAGAAAATGGATACTATTTGGACATGCCAAAGTGGTACTTCCTTCACAAACTATTGTTCTGAAGAGAATAGGAAAATGAATATTTTTGAATTATTTTTGAACTAGGCAAGGAAGGTTTTTACATATTTGACGAAGATATGACCCAAAGAATTTATGAGATTTTTTTGGGAATTTTGGGAATGACAGAAATATAGGTTGCTTCACAACCTAAGGCAAAAACTGCCACATGGACATGACACCTAGGCAAAACGGATGAGGTGGTGCCTAGTCATCACAACCCACCACAATCTACAAGGCTATGACCATCTATATTGGTCGTTAACAACTAGAAATAAGGCAGCGGACTAGCGCTGTTTGCTTTGTGACATTTTTGTGTAAGGAAATTACGACCTTTCTGACCAAAATGGTCGCAATGGTTTAGGGTTTGGAGCCCCCCGAACAGCTTTTGACCAATTGGTCTGAAATGGTCATAGATCTATGACCAATTCTTCCAGGGTCACTGACAGAAGGTCACTAGTTGACATATTTCTTGTAGTGTGTTTCAGCATAGGTTCCTGTTTAAGGAACACTTCATCTATTTCTTCCCTTTCCTTCATAAACATATCATTTTCATGGTCTAGCAAATAATTTTCTAACGGATCAGTTGGAGGAACAGCAATGGAAGCAAGACCAATAATTTCATCCTTACTAGATGGTTCCCTTCCACGAGGTTGTCTACTAAACTTGGCAAAATTAAACTCATGAGACATACCATCTATGCCAACAGTGACAATATTCCTTTCACAATTAATCTTAGCACTAGCTGTATTCAACAAGGGTCTAACAAAAATAATGCGACAAAAATCATCTTGTGGGGAAGCAAGAACAAGAAAATCGGCAGGGTATTTAACCTTCCCACACAAAACTTCAACATCTCTAACAATACCAATAGGTTTGATAGTATCCCTATTAGCAAGCTTAATAGTAACATCAATGTCTTCTAATTCAATAGGTGCAATATCGTGCATAATCTCTTTATAAAGATCATAAGGTATCGCACTAGCACTAGCACCCATATCACATAAGCCATGATAACTATGATCTCCTATTTTAACAGAAATAACAGGCATGCCTACAACAGGTCTACATGTCTTAGTATCAGGTCTAGCAATATTAGCAGTCTCACCCAAGAAAGAAATAACATGCCCATCTAAATCCTCATCCAAGAGATCTTTAACCATAGCAATACTAGGTTCAACATTAATTTGCTCAGGAGGTGTATAAGTCCTAGTATTACTTTTATGAACAACAGTCGAAGCTTTAGCATGATCCTTTATCCTAACAGGAAAAGGAGGTTTTTCAACATAAGCAGTAGGAACAATAGGATCACTATAGGTAATAATCTTTTCTTCGACTGTAATAGGTGCAACTACTGTTACTTCAACAGGAGGACTATATCTAAACCACTTCTCCTTAGGGAGATCAACGTGAGTAGCAAAAGATTCACAGGAAGTATTGGTATCCATAAAAGATTTAACACAATCGAACTTAGGTGTCATACCTGACTCCTTACCATCGTCGGAACCACAATCTTCAGAGCTGCGTTTAATTCTTTCCAATAAGTCCCATTTAAAATCAATAGTCTTCAGGATATAAGAACCAGCACAGGAAGTATCGAGCAGGTTGCGATTATCGAGAGAAAGCCGAGCATAAAAATTCTGAATAATCATTTCCCGAGAGAGCTCATGATTGGGGCATGAATATAACATTGACTTAAGCCTCGCCCAAGCTTGAGTGATGATTTCTCCTTCGCGAGGCCAGAAATTATATATGTAATTACGATCACGATCTGGTGAAATTCCAACTTCAATCGCTTATAATTCCAAGATCTCGTATCATCACATAGCCTATACCATGTCATTGCATCTCCCTTCAAAGATAAAGGGAAAACCTTTCTTTTGACAACATCATCGGGAATACCTGCAAGCTTAAATAATCCACAAACTTCATCCATAGAGATAAGGTGTAAATCGCGATGCAATGTTCCGTCTCCTGCAAAAGGATTAGCTAACAGTTTTTCTATCATACCCGAAGGAATCTCAAAGTGAATATTTTCATAAAGTTCAGTAGGTTGAGGAGCATCTCTTTGCTCTTCTGGTTGGGGTGAAGATACCCCAAACAAGCCCCTCAAACGATTAGTTTCCATAGTGACAAGTAACAGAAAATTTCAGCACACTATATAAATGTTTCCTTACCAAGTTCCACTCACCAAAAGCGCTACACTCCCCGGCAACGGTGCCAGAAAAGAGTCTTGATGACCCACAAGTGTAGGGGATCTATCGTAGTCCTTCCGATAAGTAAGGGTGTCGAACCCAACGAGGAGCAGAAGGAAATGATAAGCAGTTTTCAGTAAGGTTTTCTCTGCAAGCACTGAAATTGTAGGTAATAGATAGTTTTGTGATAAGATAAATAGTAACGAGAAAAAAGTAAATAAAGTAAATAAAGTGCAGCAAGGTGTCCCAATCCCTTATGTAGCAAAGAATAAGCCTGGACAAATTCTAATAATGAAGAAGGAGCTCCCGAGGACACATTGGGAATTATCGTCAAGCTAGTTTTCATCACGTTCATAAGATTCGCGTTCGGTACTTTGATAATTTGATATGTGGGTGGACCGGTACTTGGGTACTGCCCTAACTTGGACAAGCATCCCACTGATGATTAACCCCTATTGCAAGCATCCGCAACTACAAAAAGAAGTATTAAGGTAAACCTAACCACAACATTAAACATATGGGTCCATATCAACCCCTAACGAAGCAATGCATAAACTAGGGTTTAAGCTTCTGTCACTCTAGCAACCCATCATCTACTTATTACTTCCCCATGCCTTCCTCTAGGCCCAAATAATGGTGAAGTGTCATGTAGTCGACGTTCACATAACACCACTAGAGGAAAGACAACATACATCTCATCAAAATATCGAACGAATACCAAATTCACATGACTACTAATAGCAAGACTTCACCCATGTCCTCGGGAACAAACATAACTACTCACAAAGCATATTCATGTTCATAATCAGAGGAGTAATAATATGCATAAAGGATCTGAACATATGGTCTTCCACCAAGTAAACCAATTAGCATCAACTACAAGGAGTAATCAACACTACTAGCAACCCACAGGTACCAATTTGTGGTTTTGATACAAGATTTGATACAAGAGATGAACTAGGGTTTTGAGACGAGATGGTGCTGGTGAAGATGTTGATGGAGATTGACCCCCCTCCCGATGAGAGGATCGTTGGTGATGACGTTGGTGATGATTTCCCCCTCCCGGAGGGAAGTGTCCCCGGCAGAACAGCTCCGCCAGAGCCCTAGATTGATTCCGCCAAGGTTCCGCCTCGTGGCGGCGGAGTTTCGTCCCGTAAGCTTGCCCATGATTTTTTCCAGGGTAAAAGTGATGACATAGCAGAAGATGGACGCCGGAGGCCCACCAGGGGGCCCAGGAGATAGGAGGTCGCGCCCTATAGGGGGGGCGTGCCCCCCTGTCTCCTGGACAGGGTGTGGGCCCCCTGGCTTATTTCTTTCACTCATAAATTCTTAATAAATCCAAAAAGTTGTTTCGTGGAGTCTCAGGACTTTTGGAGCTATGCAGAATAGGTTTCCAACGTTTACTCCTTTTCCAGCCAGAATTCCAGCTGCCGGTATTCCCCCTCTTCATGGTAAACCTTGTAAAATAAGAGAGAATAGCCATAAGTATTGAGATATAATGTGTAATAACAGCCCATAATGCAATAAATATTGATATAAGAGCATGATGCAAAATGGATGTATCAACTCCCCCAAGCTTAGACCTCGCTTGTCCTCAAGCGGAAGCCGAAATCGAGAAATATGTCCACATGTTTAGAGATAGAGGTGTCGATAAAAAATAAAATACGAACATGAGGGCATCATGATCATTCTAATAACAGCAACATAAATAGATTTTGTCATATGATTTCCTATGCTCAAGTGATAAACAATTCACAATGTCAAGTATGGTTCAAAAACTTCATTGGGAACTAACAAACTATAATCTCAGTCATTGAAGCAATTGCAATTTATCGTAACATCAGAAAGAGTCAATAATAGAGCTTTTCAGCAAGCTCACATACTCAACTATCCCGTAGTCTCCTATAATTGTTAACACTCACGCTATACTTGTGGTTATAGAGTTTCAGCCGGACACTAAGAAAGATAGGGGCTTATTGTGTTGCCTCCCAACGTATTCACCTTTAGGTGATGTCAACAATAATAGCCTATGCCAACATACATCCAATTGGAT
>NC_041391.1:723617168-723626232 GCF_002162155.2 Triticum dicoccoides
CTTTCAAACACGAGGAGCTTGCCAAAGGATAAAAATAAAAAGGGAAAGGTGAGGATCACCTTGACTCAAGCATAAAGTAAATACATAAAGTAAAAGATAGGCCCTTCGTAGGGGGAAGCAGAGGTTATCATGCGCTTTTAGGGTTGGATACACAAAATCTTAACGCAAAAGAACGTCACTTTATATTGCCCCTTGTATGTGGACCTTTATTATGCAGTTCGTCGCTTTTATTACTTCCACAACAAGTTCATACAAAGCTTATTTTCTCTGCACTAATAAGTCATGCATATTTAGAGAGCAATTTTTATTGCTTGCACCGATGACAACTTACTTGAAGGATCTTACTCAATCCATAGGTAGGTATGGTGGACTCTCATGGCAAAACTGGGTTTAAGGATAATTGGAAGCACAAGTAGTATCTCTACTTGGTGCAAGGAATTTGGCTAGCAAGAGGGGGAAAGGCAAGCTCAACATGTTTGGAAGGTCAATGACAATATACTTTAACTAAGATGTCGGAAAACATAAACCATTACGTTGTCTTCCTTGTCCAACATCAACTCTTTTAGCATGTCATACTTAATGAGTGCTTCACAATCATAAAAGATGTCCAGGATAATATATTTATATGTGAACCCCTCTTTCCTTATCACTTCCTATTAATTGCAACGATGACCAAGGCTACGTTCATCAACTCTCAACAATTTTTATGCCTCATACTTTCTATGTGTGAAGTTATCACTATCCATAAGATCAATATGAACTCTTTTATTCTTTCTACTTTCTCAAGATCATAGCAACAAAGCAAAGCCCTTGACTCAACACTAATCTTTATTATAGATAGCACACTGACTCGATTACATAAAGAGATCACAAAGCAAAACTCAAAACTACTTAATATCAAAACTTCAAACTACTAGATCAAGATACTACTAAAAGGATCGAACTAAATAAAGCGGTAAAGATAGGAGTGTGATGGTGATATGATACCGGGGCACCTCCCCCAAGCTTGGCAGTTGCCAAGGGGAGTGCCCATACCCATGTGATTATTTCCTCGGAGGTGATGGAGGTGGTAATGACGGTGGAGTTGTTGCATTTTTCTTCTCTAGCTTGCGTCTGAGGCTAAAATTTCCTCCCTCAAATCCTCATTCTCGAGCTCAAGTTTCATTATCTTTTTGCATAGTGCTGCCTTGTTGTCCTGCAAAAAACATGGTGGGATAGATTGGACCTTAGGGAGGCTTGACTTCTTGAACTCCACATGCATATCACCAGGTTGAGGTAGTGGATCGTCCTCTTCATCGGAGCTTGTCTCCTCCTTCCCTTTTGGATCATAGTCTTCTTCTTCCTCTGTGGTCCAGCCATAATGTTCCACATCCCCATATACTTTTGGGTTTGTGATATAATCAGCCATGTAGCTCTCTCCCTCCGAATCTTGGGACGACATCTTGTTCCAAATTTGCTACAGGAACAGCTCGAAACAAAAACAGAGGATAATTGCGTGATACGGTGGTTAAAACCTTCGGGAGTATATATAATGAATTTTTACCGACCAGAATACGTAACATACCAGAAAACGGAGTCCGGGAGGCACACGAGGTGCCCACGAGACAGGGGGTGCGCCCTACAGGAGGGGCGCGGCCTCCTCTCTCGTGGGAGCCTCGTGTCCCTTTCGGACTACTTCTTTCTTCCTAAAATTCTTAAATAATCCAAAACTGATAAAATTTGCCATTAGAGTTGTTTTGGAGTCGGTTTACTTACCGTACCACGTACCTATGTTTGGAGTTTGGAACGTACTGGAAAGTGTCCCTTATGTATTCCTCAGGGGTTATGGTTTCAATAATATTAGTTTCAACATTGATAGGATTACGTGGAATATAATGTTTAATTCTTTGACCGTTTACCACCCTCGGGTTTGTGCCTTCGAAGTTCTTGATTGTTATAGCACCAGAACGATAGACCTCCTCGATAACGTAAGGACCTTCCCATTTTGAGAGAAGTTTTCCTGCAAAAAACCTTAAACGAGAGTTGAACAATAACACATAATCTCCTATGTTAAACTCACGCTTTTGTATCCTCTTATCATGCCAGCGTTTGACTTTTTCTTTGAAAAGCTTGGCATTCTCATAAGCTTGGGTTCTCCATTCATCAAGTGAGCTAATATCAAATAACCTTTTCACACCAGCAAGTTTGAAGTCATAATTGAGCTCTTTAATAGCCCAATATGCCTTATGTTCAAGTTCAAGAGGTAAATGACATGCTTTTCCATAAACCATCTTATAAGGAGACATACCCATAGGATTTTTGTATGTAGTTCTATAGGCCCATAATGCACCATCAAGTTTTTTGGACCAATTATTTCTAGATCTATTCATCTTTTGCAAAATTAATTTGAGCTCTCTATTGCTCAACTCTACTTGACCACTAGACTGCGGGTGATAAAGAGATGCTATTCTATGATTGACATCATACTTAGCGGGCATCTTACGTAAAGCACCATGAATAAAATGTGAACCACCATCAATCATAAGATATCTAGGGACTCCAAACCTCGGAAAAATAACTTCTTTAAGCATTTTAATAGAAGTGTTATGATCAACACTACTAGTTGGAATAACTTCTACCCACTTAGTGACGTAATCAACAGCAACTAAAATATGTGTATAATCATTGGAGGCAGGAAAAGGTCCCATATAATCAAAGCCCCAAACATCAAACGGTTCAATAACAAGAGAATAATTCATAGGCATTTCTTGACGTTTACTAATGTTACCTACTCTTTGACATTCATCACAAGACAAGACAAACTTACGAGCATCTTTGAAGAGAGTAGGCCAATAAAAACCAGATTGTAGTACCTTGTGTGCAGTTCTATCTCCAGCGTGGTGTCCTCCATAGGATTCAGAGTGACACTTGCGTAGGATCTGTTCCTGTTCATGCTCAGGCACACAACGTCTAATAACACCATCTACTCCTTCTTTATAAAGATGTGGGTCATCCCAGAAATAGTGTCTCAAATCATAAAAGAACTTTTTCTTTTGCTGGTATGTGAAACTAGGCGGTATATATTTAGCAACAATGTAATTAGCATAGTCAGCATACCAAGGAGCAGTACGAGAAGAATTAACGACCGCTAATTGTTCATCAGGAAAGCTATCATTAATAGGCAGTGGGTCATCAAGAACATTCTCTAACCTAGACAAGTTGTCTGCAACGGGGTTCTCAGCTCCCTTTCTTTCAATAATATGCAAGTCAAATTCTTGGAGCAAGAGAACCCATCTAATGAGTCTAGGCTTAGCATCTTTCTTTTCCATAAGATATTTAATAGCAGCATGATCAGTGTGAATAGTAACTCTGGAATCAACAATATAAGGTCTAAACTTATCACATGCAAACACAACTGCTAAGAACTCTTTTTCAGTAGTAGCATAATTTCTCTGGGCAGTTTCAAGAGTCTTACTAGCATACTGGATAACATTCAATTTCTTATCGACTCTTTGCCCTAAAACAACACCTACAGCATAATCACTAGCATCGCACATAATTTCAAAAGGTAAATTCCAATCAGGTGGCTGAACAATAGGTGCAGCGATCAAAGCTTTCTTAAGTGTTTCAAATGCTTCTACACAATCATCATCAAAGATAAAAGGAATATCTTTTTGCAATAAATTAGTTAGAGGCCTAGAGATTTTAGAAAAGTCCTTAATGAACCTCCTATAAAAGCCGGCGTGACCAAGGAAACTTCTTATACCTTTTATGTCCTTGGGACATGGCATCTTTTCAATAGCATCAACTTTAGCTTTATCAACTTCAATACCTCTCTCGGAGATCTTGTGCCCCAAGGCAATGCCTTCATTAACCATAAAGTGACATTTTTCCCAATTCAGGACGAGACTAGTGTCTTCGCATCTCTGCAAAACTCGATCAAGGTTGCTCAAACAATCATCAAAAGAGGATCCATAGACGGAGAAGTCATCCATGAATACCTCACAAATCTTTTCACAAAAATCATAGAATATATCCATCATGCATCTTTGAAAGGTAGCAGGTGCATTACATAAACCAAAAGGCATACATCTGTAAGCAAAAGTACCAAAAGGGCAAGTAAAAGTGGTTTTAGATTGATCCTTCGCTGACACAGGTATCTGAGAGAAACCAGAATAACCATCTAGAAAGCAAAAATGTGTGTGTTTGGATAGCCTTTCTAGCATTTGATCAATAAAAGGTAAAGGGTAATGATCTTTCTTAGTAGCTTTATTTAACTTACGGAAATCAATTACCATCCTATAACCTATAATAATTCTTTGCGGGATCAATTCATCTTTATCATTAGGAACAACGGTAATACCTCCCTTTTTAGGGACACAATGGACAGGGCTTACACATTCACTATCAACAACGGGATAAATAATACCTGCCTCAAGGAGCTTTAGGATCTCCTTTCTTACCACTTCCTTCATTTTGGGATTTAATCGTCTTTGAGGATCTCTAACTGGCTTGGCATCTTTCTCCACTGAAATTTTGTGTTGACATAATGTGGGACTGATGCCCTTAAGATCATCCAGAGTATATCCAATAGCAGCTCGGTGCTTCTTCAGAGTTTTCAATAATCTTTCTTCTTCTTTCTCTAAAAGGTTAGCACTACTAATAACAGGATATATTTCTTTTTCATCAAGATAAGCATACTTAAGATTATCAGGTAAGGGTTTGAGTTCAAACACGGGATCACCCTTGGGTGGAGGGGGATCCCCAAGAATTTCAACGGGAAGGTTATGTTTCAGCATAGGTTCCTGTTTAAGGAACACTTCATCTATTTCTTCCCTTTCCTTCATAAACATATCGTTTTCATGGTCTAGCAAATATTGTTCTAACGGATCAGTTGGAGGAACAGCAATGGAAGCAAGACCAATAATTTCATCCTTACTAGATGGTTCCCTTCCACGAGGTTGTCTACTAAACTTGGCAAAATTAAACTCATGAGACATACCATCTATGCCAACAGTGACAATATTCCTTTCACAATTAATCTTAGCACTAGCTGTATTCAAGAAGGGTCTAACAAAAATAATGGGACAAAAATCATCTTGTGGGGAAGCAAGAACAAGAAAATCGGTAGGGTATTTAACCTTCCCACACAAAACTTCAACATCTCTATCAATACCAATAGGTTTGATAGTATCCCTATTAGCAAGCTTAATAGTAACATCAATGTCTTCTAATTCAACAGGTGCAATATCATGCATAATCTCTTTACAAAGATCATAAGGTATCGCACTAGCACTAGCACCCATATCACATAAGCCATGATAACTATGATCTCCTATTTTAACAGAAATAACAGGCATACCTACAACAGGTCTACATGTCTTAGTATCAGGTCTAGCAATATTAGCAGTCTCACCCAAGAAAGAAATAACATGCCCATCTAAATCCTCATCCAAGAGATCTTTAACCATAGCAATACTAGGTTCAACATTAATTTGCTCAGGAGGTGTATAAGTCCTAGTATTACTTTTATGAACAACAGTCGAAGCTTTAGCATGATCCTTTATCCTAATAGGAAAAGGAGGTTTTTCAACATAAGCAGTAGGAACAATAGGATCACTATAGGTAATAATCTTTTCTTCGACTGTAATAGGTGCAACTACTGTTACTTCAACAGGAGGATTATATTTAAACCACTTCTCCTTAGGGAGATCAATGTGAGTAGCAAAAGATTCACAGGAAGTATCGGTATCCATAAAAGATTTAACACAATCAAACTTAGGTGTCATACCTGACTCCTTACCATCGTCGGAACCCCAACCTTCAGAGCTGCGTTTAATTCTTTCCAATAAGTCCCATTTAAAATCAATAGTCTTCAGGATATAAGAACCAGCACAGGAAGTATCGAGCAGGTTGCGATTATCGAGAGAAAGTCGAGCATAAAAATTCTGAATAATCATTTCCCGAGAGAGCTCATGATTGGGGCATGAATATAACATTGACTTAAGCCTCCCCCAAGCTTGAGCGATGCTTTCTCCTTCGCGAGGCCAGAAATTATATATGTAATTACGATCACGATGAACAAGATGCATAGGATAAAACTTCTGGTGAAATTCCAACTTCAATCGCTTATAATTCCAAGATCTTGTATCATCACATAGCCTATACCATGTCATTGCATCTCCCTTCAAAGATAAAGGGAAAACCTTTCTTTTGACAACATCATCGGGAATACCTGCAAGCTTAAATAATGCACAAACTTCATCCACAGAGATAAGGTGTAAATCGGGATGCAATGTTCCGTCTCCTGCAAAAGGATTAGCTAACAGTTTTTCTATCATACCCGAAGGAATCTCAAAGTGAATATTTTCATAAAGTTCAGTAGGTTGAGGAGCATCTCTTTGCTCTTCTGGTTGGGGTGAAGATACCCCAAACAAGCCCCTCAAAGGATTAGTTTCCATAGTGACAAGTAATAGAAAATTTCAGCACACTATATAAATGTTTCCTTACCAAGTTCCACTCACCAAAAGTGCTACACTCCCCGCCAACGGTGCCAGAAAAGAGTCTTGATGACCCACAAGTGTAGGGGATCTATCGTAGTCCTTTCGATAAGTAAGGGTGTCGAACCCAACAAGGAGCAGAAGGAAATGATAAGCGGTTTTCAGTAAGGTTTTCTCTGCAAGCACGGAAATTGTAGGTAATAGATAGTTTTGTGATAAGATAAATGGTAACGAGCAAAAAGTAAATAAAGTGCAGCAAGGTGGCCCAATCCCTTATGTAGCAAAGGATAAGCCTGGACAAATTCTAATAATGAAGAAGGAGCTCCCGAGGACACATTGGGAATTATCGTCAAGCTAGTTTTCATCACGTTCATAAGATTCGCGTTCGGTACTTTGATAATTTGATATGTGGGTGGACCGGTACTTGGGTACTGCCCTAACTTGGACAAGCATCCCACTTATGATTAACCCCTATTGCAAGCATCTGCAACTACAAAAAGGAGTATTAAGGTAAACCTAACCACAACATTAAACATATGGCTCCATATCAACCCCTAACGAAGCAATGCATAAACTAGGGTTTAAGCTTCTATCACTCTAGCAACCCATCATCTACTTATTACTTCCCCATGCCTTCCTCTAGGCCCAAATAATGGTGAAGTGTCATGTAGTCGACGTTCACATAACACCACTAGAGGAAAGACAACATACATCTCATCAAAATATCGAACGAATACCAAATTCACATGACTACTAATAGCAAGACTTCACCCATGTCCTCAGGAACAAACGTAACTACTCACAAAGCATATTCATGTTCATAATCAGAGGAGTAATAATATGCATAAAGGATCTGAACATATGGTCTTCCACCAAGTAAACCAATTAGCATCAACTACATGGAGTAATCAACACTACTAGCAACCCACATGTACCAATTTGTGGTTTTGATACAAGATTGGATACAAGAGATGAACTAGGGTTTTGATAGGAGGTGGTGCTGGTGAAGATGTTGATGGAGATTGACCCCCCTCCCGATGAGAGGATCGTTGGTGATGACGTTGGTGATGATTTCCCCCTCCCGGAGGGAAGTGTCCCCGGCAGAACAGCTCCGCCAGAGCCCTAGATTGATTCCGCGAAGGTTCCGCCTCGTGGCGGCGGAGTTTCGTCCCGTAAGCTTGCCCATGATTTTTTACAGGGTAAAAGTGATGACATAGCAGAAGATGGACGACGGAGGCCCACCAGGGGGCCCAGGAGATAGGGGGTCGCGCCATATAGGGGGGCGCCCCCCTGTCTCCTGGACAGGGTGTGGGCCCCCTGGCCTATTTCTTTCGCTCATAAATTCTTAATAAATCCAAAAGGTTGTTTCATGGAGTCTCAGGACTTTTGGAGCTGTGCAGAATAGGTTTCCAACGTTTACTCCTTTTCCAGCCAGAATTCCAGTTGTCGGTATTCCCCCTCTTCATGGTAAACCTTGTAAAATAAGAGAGAATAGCCATAAGTATTGAGATATAATGTGTAATAACAGCCCATAATGCAATAAATATTAATATAAGAGCATGATGCAAAATGGTCGTATCACATCTCTAACAATCCCAATTGGTAATATAGTATCTCTATTAATAGGCCTAGTAGTAACATCAATTTCTTCTAACTCAGCAGGTGCAATTTCATTCATAATTTCTTCATATTAGGTAAAAGGAATTGCACTCACACTAGCACCCACATCACATAAGCCATGATAACAATGATCTCCTATTTTAACAGAGACAATAGGCATGCCAACAATAGGTCTACGTTTATCTTTAATATCGTGTTTGGCAATTCTAGCGGCTTCATCACAGAAATAAATAACATGCCCATCAATATTATCAGCCAAGAAATCTTTAACCATAGCAATATTAGGTACAACTTTGATTTGTTCAGGTGGTCTAGGTGCTCTAATATTACTTTTATTAACCACAGTTGAAGCTTTAGCATGATCCTTTCTTCTAACAGGAAAAGGTGGTTTCTCAATATAAGAAGTAGGAATAATAGGATCAACATTATAAGTAATAGTTTCTTCTTCAACTTTAATTGGTTCAACTACTTTAACTTCAATGGGACAATGATATTTAAACCACTTCTCCTTGGGGATATCAACATGAGTAGCAAATGATTCACAGAAAGAAGCTACTATCTCAGAGTCAAGTCCATATTTAGTGCTAAATGCATGAAAAGCATCGGTATCCATAAAAGATTTAACACAATCAAACTTAAGGTACACTACTAGGGAAAAGCCTATACACAGAATCTTACTAGTAGCGAGGGTTAAAACCCTCGCTACTGCTACTTACTAGTAGCACAAGTTTTTAAACCTCGCTACTACTAAGTAGATAGCAGTAGCGCGGGTTTTTAACACTCGCTACTACTAAGCGGTCTCGACCGTGCCCCCCGGGACATGCCATAGTAGTAGCGCGGGTTTTTAACCCTCGCTACTACTAAGGGAGATAGCAGTAGCGCTGGTTTTTAGCCCTCGCTACTACTAAGTGGTGCCATAGCAGTAGCGAGGGTCAAAAACCCGCGCTACTACTAAAGGTCCCATT